>NC_142542.1:1504642-1661428 GCF_056151865.1 Erythranthe guttata | reverse complement strand
ATTCTTAGCAACTCAGAAAAGACCGACCGATAGCCGCATGAGAAAGAGGGAAACAGTCGAAATTTCAGACGACTCCCCACTGAGGAATGTAGTTAGGGAAAAAAAATCGTAAAATTATTAGTAACTCTGAAAAAATCCACATAAAACAGCCTTTAGGTGTGAACGATTGCTGCCGTTGTTTGCATGAAAACCAATGAAGAAGTCAGTAATATAGTTTATAGTATCTTAGAGTTAATAATGTTAATCAGTAGGATGTATACCTTCATCTTATTAGCACAGGAAATTCACATTTATTTATCTGCTTATTTATTTCGAAAACATAGAAGTATTATTATATGCCTACAATTCAGAACAAATATACAGATTCAGAGTACATGTGAAGAGTGGAAGTAAAGAACAAATATACAGATTCATAGTACATGTGAAGAGTGGAAGTAAAGAATAAATATACAGATTCATATTATTATAATTATCATTGAAAGATGAAGAACAACTTGATAGGAAAAAATGTTAAAATTACAGAATTGTATGACCTGTCTCTGATAGAAACGGCTGCAGTGGTTCGTCACTACGGGTTTCCAGAACCACCTACGGTGGGGGCACAAGTTGCGAGAAATGTAATTTTGATGACTATATTTTTCTCAAAAATTATATACAATAGCCAAGTTCTAAAGTGAAGATAGTGTTTTTTAAGAATAATTATCAAGAATTCCCAATGAAATAAATTGGTAAAATTGATAACAACTCTACAATACAATCAGTTATGCGCACACTATTGATAAAAGCATATATGCATATAATCATGTGATACTCTTCAGAATAGTTTGCAATTAACGTAGGACTATTAAAATATACGCAAATAGAATTTCAAAAACTCGAACATGGAAATATGGATGGGAAAAAAATCGTTGCTTCAAGCGGCACACCATTGAAGCGTCTACGATGTAGGAAAATCCCCTGTAAATTCAATACGGTAAATAAACTATTTACTTGAATTCTCTATATCATTGCTAATCGCCAATACAATATTAACATTTTTTCACATACAAATAGTGTAATTCGTCAGAGAACAACCATAATTTGCACATCAATTAAACGGGAATGATGAAATAGTACTTGAAATCTTACAGAGTGGGCGTTTGCGATTACAGGGTCGGCGTTTGCAGTTTATCACCGACCATTTTGAAACTGAGTGGAGAAGTTTTACACGAAAGCCCTAATTTACACTGAATTTGCAAAATATCACGAAGGAGAAGAGGAGCAGTTATTTCACAAACCGCCCCATCTTCATAACAATTGAACCGTCTGATGCGAGAGAAGAAGATTAAGCAGGAAAATAACTAAAAGTCCCTGGGCTATCAATATATTACAAAAATTGCCCTAGGGTTAGAAACCCTAAGTTGCCACGTGTCAGAAGAAGATGCAAGGTATTGTCTTTTTATATATATATAGATAGATTATACAATATTATATTATTTAATATTTAATGTATTTTATCAGGTGTAAATTAAAACATGTAGCAGAAAAACTGTTTAATTTTGCCTTTTTTTTTTTAATTTCTGGAAATAAAAAATCTTGATTCATCATATTAATTATTTAAAAAGACACCATAAATAAAACACAAGCAAATTGATCAACAACATCAACTAATCATGAGCCATAACAGAACATGTATGTCATCGCATAATGTAATAGTACACATAGCAAAATGCCGATTAAATACGATGAGATTTATTCAAGCAACGAAGAACAGAGCTCGTTAATCAGAAGGTAGTAGTGATTTGGGAAAACAGAGCCTTAAAATCCTTCGTCGGCTCGCCGGTTCCTTCAGGCTTTGAGGCCAGGTCAAATGCTTTGAATTTTGCCTCCTCAAACTTCAGTGCCTGTATTAAAATGTTCGTGTTAATATTGTTATCGATATTTTTTAAATAAAAAATGAAAAAAACATGGAAGAAAATCAAAAGAGGGTCGTATGCTTTAGTAATAACCTGAAGGCAAACTTCTGCAACATCAGCCCTAGCAATGGTTCTTGTTTCTGTCTGAAGAAGTTCATCATCTTTTCCAACTAGTAGCTCTCTTATACCACCTTCTTTGTCTTGCAATCCTCCAGCCCTATACCCAACATGAAGTTTATATAAATCAACTTAGTTCGCGTTATTGTTTACATCAAAGACAACCTTTGTAGTAATAGTAACAGAACCCAAGATGTTTTACACATGTCCGTAATATTTTATAGCCTTTCTTCGATCTACTTCATGCACTAAGGAAAGTTAAATTACGAGTGTTATCAATATTTACGGGTTTATAAGGCATACCTAATTATCGTGTATGGAATTCCTGAATCGGCCAGGTATTGCTCGGCCTTTCTCTTCCAGACCTACAATAAAAGTACAATTCAGTTACGAGGAAAATAATTTGGTCTAGAAGCGACGTTCTCTGTTCGTAATATCGAGCCAGTAGATTTATGTATTGTCTCACATTACTGTTAATTAAAATAAAAATAAAAATTGTGTACAGACCAAGATATTTCCATTTCCCAAGCTATTTAAGGGATGATCAAGATTTGTTCCTCCCATAGATCCAACCACCACGATTTGCTTCACTCCAGCAGCTTTTGCTGTTCAATACAATTCCTATTAGATCATCATAAGAAGCAATGAAAAAAACCTGCAACTACAGTATAAGATCCTCACCAGCATCTATTTGATTCTTCTGTCCAATCCAATCAACCTAAAAACAAATAGACACACACAATCAAGAAAGTTGCAAATAAGACATTTTTGTTTAAACACGAAGGTTCGACTTATAGGCCATAATATAAATAAACCTGTTCAGGGTTTGCTCCATCTTCGAAATAGAATTCGGGTCTGCCACCTTTAGCTGGGTCGAACCCAGGTTTCATCTTTGGAACACCGCTCGTGAGAATTATAAGAGCATCGATACCTTGGATCGGTGAAGCAAGGGTTTCGGTGTTCCTTATATCCCCAATGTAAACACTGTCATCTCCATTGATTTTTTCTTTGCTCTCTTGAGTTCTAACCAGACCTCTAGCATTAAACTGGTCTGATCTCTCCTTCAGTTTCTTGTAAACAATTTGGCCTGCAATTATCGAGCAATGGATTTTGTTTTCAGGGGACTTTTTCGACATGTCGTGGAAATACAAGAAAGTATAAACAAATACAAGTGCACTAATAGTCCATAGAGCAACTTCCATGGATGAGAGATAGCAAACATACTATCACCGAAAACAAAACGAGTGATTGAAGGACACAAATCATATTTTCCCCCATTTTTGCTTCATCTTTGAATCGGTGTTCTAAGGATTGATTTCATTTACTACGAATCTACAATCAATAATCAGCAAATCATCTTTAAGTTCATAATTAAACGAAGAACTTGTTAATGGTCATAATCTGCAACAAACATATCCACAAAACCCTAAACCCTAAGCCGAAGCTCCCATTCGCCACCAAACAAAATCCTTGGGCAAAATTTCAAATTACCCAGTGTAACAAGATCCACCACTTTTATCCAACAGAACGACAAGACAATTTCATTTTTAAGTGCATATTTAATCATCTTTACCTAACACGAGCAATTACCTAAATTTAAATCCCCATTTAGACACACATTATCATAATTAACAGAGAATTATACATAGGAAGGAGAGAATCAGAAACGCCGCGAAAAAAAGATAAAATTACCAGTTCTGCCGCCGGCGCCGGTGACGAGAACAGTGCTTTTGCTCAGATCAGACATCGCAACAACAGAAATTCGCCGAACGCTTGTGGCTTTTGTGTGAGGAACAAATGGGAGAGCTAAGGAATTGGGGAATGCAGCAAGTGATGTAGTGCCGATATTTATTGTGTTGACCAAACAACACTTATGGATAGAAGTAGAACACGACGCCGTAAAGGGGACACGTGTCATGGCCGCCGCTCTTTAGTTGGACGGCTTCCCGTTAATCCGCCCGTCGACCGGAAAAAAAGAAGTTTCGAGAATGGCGAAAATATTGGTGGTTGTGGTGGACCGTTGCAATGTGGCGTGGCGTATCGTATCGTACGGTGGGGCTCTAGTTTTCTTATCTTTTTCACCAATCACCTTATCGCTACAGTACACCATGGTAGTTAATCTCGCGATATACCGCGATATATATCGCGATACGGTATGGTTCCAATCAAAACGATACAACTCGGGTTATGTATCGCCTATTGATAAATACCGTTAAATATCGCGAGATATCGTATCGTATCGCTGTATCACGATACGATACGATATTTACGATATTTAAAAAAATGAAAAAAACGAAGAAAAAAAACAAGAAATGCAGTCAACTGCTCTCAAAAACGGTTTAGAAAAGATTTCTTCAATATCCCAACCCTAATTCACACTTTTCTCTTCATTTTCTTCACCAATCCTCACAATATTACAACCCTAATTCAATTGCTATAGATTCTTGCGATTCAAGATCAATTCGAGGCGTTTTTTTGCAGGATTTTGCGATTGATGATGATGAATGCAATCGTTTAAAATTGGTAGATGAGGACGATTTAAGTGACACTGATATTCAAAATTATGGGATATCGAATATTTTAGAAATTAGGTATTCGGATTTAAACTTAGGGAGAATTTGGCTAAGCTTATTTACATCTGATAAGTTGTTTTAAGAGCTGATAAGTTGTTACGTCTTACTTTTAAAATTATTTTTTTCAAGTGTTTGGATAGTGATCTTACAAGCTATTTTACTCATTATAAGATCTTAAATAAATAGGTGGGGTAAATGTACTTTAAAAAAAAAATCTTATTTGCTCTCGAGTAGCATATAATATTTTGATTTTTTAAGATCTTTTGAAAAAAATTTACCTAACACACTGGAATAGCTCTTAAACATCTTATAAGTTCGTTTTAACATCTTATAAGCCTAGCCAAACACCCTCTTAAATGATGTTATTTGATGAACATATATGATTTTTGTCATATTTTATAATATGATGTTGAAACTTGAATTTATACCTATTTTGCAACAAGTAGATATATTAAATTTTACATATTTATAATATGTTTATAATGTAGATATATATTTTTTACTATTTTAATAGTTGGTTAAATATCTTACGATACGGTACGATAACGATACGATACGAGACATGGAGCAAAACGATACGAGATATTTTTACGATCCGATAACCATGCAGTACACACACTCCATTATAACGCCAGTAATTCTTTACTCCTTCCATGAAGATTTTTTATTTATTTATTTCAAATTATTTAATTTGGCACTTATTTCCAATAAAACATTTATGGGCAAAGTATAGTTTTCACCCTTTAAATTTGCACTGGTTTCACAGTTGGTCACCATGTTTAGAAAATACACATTTTTATGTTTCAATAACTTAACATTTTTGTTCATTTCCGTCAATTTACCATTTGTCCGTCAGGTAAGGAAGTGATGGACACACGCTTGATTACGTTAATACTAACGGAAATGACAAAACGTGTTGAATTTTTGAAATATGAGGGACCAAATATATTTTTTTTGTGAACAAAAGGGACAAAATATGTAAATGATGCAAACTTAAGGGACGGAAACTAAATTTTCCCAAACTTTTATTATATTGTTCTCAATTTTGCTCTTTATCGATCTTAATTTTGTTTTTTTTGCATGAAAAAATTTGCAACCAATCGTATGATTGTACTGCGTAAAAATTATTTAATTAAAAACAAAAGTGTATTAACCTTTTCATTTTGAGAATAGAAAAAAATGTATTAACTAATTAGTAGTCTAACACAAAAATAACACATACATGATTTATAGTTGATAACTGGGCTCACTCTCCGATGGGCTTTTTAGTAGCCTTCGTATTGGGCTTTCATAAAAGTGATTTTGTTTTGGGCTTATGAGCTCCCAATAATGTACATCTATAATCTGACCAATAATATTCATACACAGATTTTTTAATTTTTATTTTTGTAATAACACAGTTCCGGTAATCACAGCTAATTTGTTATTTCGCATGTCAATTTCACCATCTGTCTGTAGCTAAATAAAACGTGGCCAGCTAATCATTCATTAAACCAAAAAAAATTAAATAAATAATAATTGAATCCAATCATCAACATTCGATAAAATCGTAATCATAATCATAACCATAATCACTTATTTCAAAAATAGAAGGAATATATGTATACACATACTTTGCGTGCCCGTTTCTTGATTTCGTGATAAATCAAATCACCCACATATTATTGCAACAAAAGGAATTTAATTTATACATGAATTGATTGATGACAGCAGCAGCAGCAGAATAAATGATTTAATTTACACGTTTATTTTGATGAAAGAGAGACCAAAGAAAGATTGTTCTCTCATTAAGTTAAGCTAAGCTAAGCTATAAGCTGTCACGGAAGCAGCCTCAACCGCAACCCCCGTGTAGGTAACTTTATCACCTTCCCAAAGCTCCGGTATTGCTTCTCGCAGATTATGTATACTTTCCAACGCGTAATCCGATCCTTTCACCCTCTGCGCTTTTCCAACCTACATTCACAATTTTATAACATCAATTCAAAAAAAAAAATCGAAAAAAAAAAATCAATTTTAATTCATTCGTTTAATTTTCGTAAATATGTACTTACCAGTACCGTATCGAGACCTACACGTTTTCCGGACTGAATATTTCGAACACTGTCCTCAAAGAACAACTGCACATACAAGTTAGAGAAATAGATATAATTATATATTAATTGAATCAAAATGTATATATATGTATGCAATGTGTGACGACATATATATAAGTGCTAAACGTACGGTTCGGTGTGGATCAATGTTGGCGATTTTAAGAGCCATTTCGATGGCAGATTCCGATGGTTTACAAATAATCGGAGTCTTAGGCAAAGTAGCTGATCCTGCATCAGGTTTTAAAAAATGTCCAATTATATCGAAGATTTCGGGATTAGAACATCTTCTAGAAGGTTCCGTTGACCCTAGAAACTCGATATCATCTTCATCATCCGATGCGGTGTTCTTGTGTGTAGGGTTAAGTGTCTCGAAACAGAGGATCCCTTCGAAGCAGTCCTCGAGGCCGAGTTTAGTCAACGCCTTGACCGCGTGTACCCTATCGGCGTTCGTAAATATCTGTCGCGTAATAATAAACGATTTTAGAAAAAAATAAAATAAGCATCTTTTAAGATACATACATTGAATTAATCATTAGTGAAATGTACTTACGACTTTTCGGATGGGCAAGCTTAACAAAAGGCTTCTCAAAACGGGGTCCGGTTTTAGATTCTCGTACGGTAATCTGCCGTGGACAAAGCTGCAAGATCGAAATTTCGATATTTAATAAAACAATTAAGAAAAAAAAAATAAGGGTTTTAATTACATTACATTACATACCTATGGTACTCATCATAGTCAAAATCATAGCCAATTGCCCTAAGACCAGCCATTGTGGTGCCATAGTTCTTGTACAGAAGATCACACAAATCGGGTATTTTGCTCTCCTCAACACCCAATTTTTCAATCATATAAGCTGAAATAAATTACATAAACGACACGTGATTAACAAAAAATCGAACATCGTCGTTAACAAACTAATTAAAGACAAAGATCATATAATATTACATACCTTGGATGTTTGTAAGAACTGCTGCTTGTAGACCGGTACTTAGAGGGTAAAGGGTGTCATCAAGATCTAGAAACAAGAATTCGAATAAATTGGTCGGAGTTGACTTTTTTTGACTTTTCGAAAACGAACGAGTTTGAACTTTGAAGGGTATAACGGAAACTTACCGAATAGGAGGCAATCGTATTTCGGCGTCTGAACTTGCATGTACTCCATCTTGATTGATCTAGAAGAAATTGAGGAAACAACTAAAATAGGTAAGCATTGCGTGCAACGATAACGTAAATTTATCGAAATTGAAATGAAAATTCAGTTTAATTCTCAATCTATATGTTTTCATGGCTGGGAAAAAAAATAAGGATGAACTACATAAATGGACAATTTGATTTGGTTTGTAATTATTGAAACCACACATTGAAGTGGACCAACTGCAACATCTTCCATTTATATATATATATATATATATATATATATATATATATATATATATATATATATATATATATATATATATATATATAGAAATGATGAATAATCCAAGATAAAATGGTCCAATAATTGAGGGTTTTTATCTGCTAATTAACAATATAATCTTGCAAGAAAAAAACTCCCCAGAATCTTGGACAGAAATAATCAACCAGAAACGAATGTTTTCACGCACATTAGCCATCGTAATTATGAATAAGTTAACGTGAATTTTATGATGTTATTAATATGCATGGGAATAATAATAATTATTAATTAAAATGGCAAAAACCCAAGAAAGAAAATTACCAGAATTTGAATGAATGAACCCTTTATTACACAATAGAGAGAGAGAGAGAGAGAGAGAGAGAGAGAGAGAGAGAGAGGGAGGGGAGGAGAAATGAAGCTTACCAGCTGTCTTAAATAGACAAACCGTTGGGATTGAGCCTCCCCAATTTTAATGGTGATTAAATTAAATTTATTATTATTATTATTATTATTATTATTATTAATAATAATAAATTGTGATAAGGAAAAATGTAGTGAAAAAAAATTATCCGAGAATATTCGATAACAAATAAATGAGATATGCAGAAAGTCTATTAAATCCTTATTTTTGAGATGAATGGTTCCAATTATTTATTATCCAGTAGTTGATGATAATAGAGAAATGGCCTTTTTCGAATATTCTTTACTTTTCCTGTATCGAGATTGATCAATTATCAAGAACCAATCAAATTTAATTACATAAAATATTATATAATTAAAAAAAAAAAAAAAAAAAAAAAAAAGGATCCAAAGAATTGGACTGTCTGTTGTAATAATAAATTAATCGTAATTGATGTAGATATTTCACATAATTCCAGATTTAATGAATACCAGAAAAGCTGTACACTCATAGAAAATGTTGTCAAGTAGGACATAAATTAAATTGACATATTTTTTTATTTTTTTTACTGTGTGTGAAACCCTGGTTTTGACATCATACAAAATATGTAGCGGTGGAAATCGAAATGAAATCTCTGAACTCCGCCAATTTACATTCCGAAGACAAATTAATTTTTGCATTCCGATTTTTTTGGAACGGAAATTGGGACCCATTATTTTACTTTCGTAACAAAATTGGAAGTTTTCTGAAAAAAGACCATTTTCGATCCATTTCGTCTGATTTCCAGCTCGAGCATCTTGCGTCAATATACACATACACAATATATTATGTAAGACAAATATGAGAATATGGTACTAATGTAGTACCTATTGTCCTTCCGAATCTTGAACAAACATTATCATGGTACAAATATTTTGTTCTTCATTATTAAGATTCTTGATTTTTAAACTTTGAAATTCACTTGATTTGTATTAAATTACCTAAATATCTTACAACTTTGATTTTGTTGATCTGTCCGAATCATTACCAAAGAATTTTTTTTTTATTTATAAATAAAATAGATTTAGAAAAATAAATCATGTGTAACAACTACTTTTCCAGCTATAAAGTGTGTAGAGTTCCTTTGGTGCAAGTCTTTGTTTGGCCAACAAACAATTTAATTGAATTGTAAATTTTCATGAACTTGCCAAGAAGAAGATGGTACATGTTAAGTAGTATAATTTATTGCACTAATTACATTATTAAACTAATTAGATTCCTTCTTATTTACAATATTAAAATTTTCCTTCGAATTGTTAAATTAGTACAACTTTGACCACTGAAATTATGCCCCCTTAGATGGTGGTTGTGTGTGTGAACACATGCAATTTGCTATACAAATTAATTAAGTCAATTAATTTTTTTAATGAACGGAGCACAATAATTTGGATACATACGATTTAATAGACTTAGCCAAAATAATAATAATTATTTAGAAGTAACAAAAGAAGACCCTTGTTTAGTCGTATCAAAATTGTTAAACATTTCAATTATTTGCACCTCCTTGATGGCTGGTTGAATAACTAGCCTTAGACCGTGACACAAATATTATTTGATTTTAATATTCCCTAATTTATGGGTGCGATGCTACACCCGATGAAATACACAGAATAATCTTGAATCATTGATCTACTCATAATAACATACACTCGTGTGTATTTGTGTTTAGCGGGTAGTTATTTATTGTTTAAAACAAACTGATGTGTTGCATCAGGTGTAGCCTCTCATAGACTCGGAATCACGCTGAATTATAAATACTAAAAATAGTCGATACACTTGAAAGGCCAATTTAATCAGTTTTTGGGGTCAAAATTTAATTTAAACATTTTTTTCTATTTTAAATCACGTACTAATTTGTAATTGTATGAAAATAATTTGTACAGTTGTTGAGGTTGTTTTAACATGAAAGCTACAACAACGTAGATTCTTAATATTGTTTGTTTGACAGCTACAACTTGAAGGGGATGTAAATTACTAATTATGCCATCCCTCATTTTTTAAGTATATATTGCTTGTTTATTTATTTAGCCCTAAAGTATAGGTTATAATTATAAACTACATGTGTAGTAAATGTTCTCATGAAAGTGACTTACATGATATCGAAATTCCTCTATTATATATTTAAAAAAAAAAAAAAAAAAGGAATCGAAAACAGTGATTTCTAATCACGATCTCAATCGTTCGAGTTGACTCGATTTTTGGGGTGCGAGTCGAATCGGCTATAAATGGTGGAACAAACTAAGGTGAAGTCTAATTCTTGTGGATGTTAGATCTTATCATAATTGATGATTGAGTGTGAGTTGCCATTTGAAGTGGAAGATGCAATTTTGGAAGCTTGTAATCAATAATGCACCTTAATTCATAATTAAATAAAAATAAATAAATAAATAAATAAAAATTGTATGTCTTTCAAACAATTATTGATGGCAAAGACCCCTTGCTTTGTTTACTGAGTACAATTTCTTTAGCTTATCCATTCATCCACGTGTTACATACATGCATGATCCTAATTATTGAAGGAAATATTTCCAATAAATATTAAAAAAAAATTAAATCTTTCTTTATTTTATTAGTTGGTAACTTGTTGATTGGTGAAGCTAAATTTAATTTATTAAAAATAATAATAATAATAATAATAATAATTTGTGTGCACCATGTGTTTTTTCATAGGATTCTTGACAATGGAGTTTCCTCCTACTATCAGCCACTAATTCCATCAACCACACAAATAAGGTCCAATAATTGGTGAACTGGTAAATCAATAATATGTTTACATGTATTTTATGTGGTAATAAATATGATCTGACGTGGCACCTCCTACACCTCTGGAGATCTTTTTAGATGTTACACCTCTAACTTTATTTCATTTTTGATTTACACACTTATATACATGTAAATGTGTGTAAAATATTGTCGATGTTGCATAGAACAAACTCCCAAACCTGGTATATCCACATTCAAGACTCTTCAAATTCTCGAGGAAGGTATCTCTAAACAAAGACTAAAAGTCACAAAACATCGTAAAATGTCTCGTTCCGTAATTAGTGACTTCGATATCAGTGAAAGTCCGCGGTAAATCATTAACGACAGTCCCAACCAACCGAATTGTAGAAACTTAGCTATTACAAGCATAGGGAGCGCCACAACCTCATAACATTTCGATCGATAGCTCAAAAAAAAAAAACCATCAGATTATCAAAAGCAGTGATTTACAAATTATTATAATGACCAATTAACCAAATTGATTAAACTGGAACCACCTCCGGCGCTAAAGGTAAAGGCCCATCGTCAATTTTTTTACCTTTGGTGGTAGTATTACCATTTGATCCACTTTTTCCATTATCATCTTCAATAAACCCTTTCTTAAACCTGTCGTAATTAGTCGGCTCACTACTCGTAAATGGCCTCTCCCCCAAAACTCGAACCAAGTCATCTTGGTGAAGAACCTCTTTCTCCAACAACAACTCTGCAATCTGGGAAATGTGGTCTTTGTGCTCCTCTATTAGCTGGATTGTTCGTGCGTATGCTTTACCCACCCATTCTCTTACTTCGGTGTCGATTATTGCAGCTGTTTTGCTGCTGTAGGGTTTGCTCATTTCAAACCCATCTTCCTTTTGGGGGAAAGAGAGAAGGCCCACTTTTTCACTGAACCCGTAAACTGCAACTTGGGCGTATGTCATTTTCGTCACCTTCTCCAGATCGTTTTGCGCCCCCGTTGATATCTTTCCCAGCAAAACCTATTTCCAAAAAGAACAAGAATTGATGATACTTATTCAGGAGATCTCCATGTATGAAGAAAGTACTTTTCTTGGGTATAAAATTCAGAATTTCAAACCTGCTCGGCTGCACGACCGCCAAGAGTCATACAAGTCATATCAAAAAGTTGTTCTTTGGTCATCAAAAGATTTTCATTTGGAACATACTGGGCAAAGCCAAGAGCTGCAGTTCCACGAGGCACAATTGTAACTTTAAGCAACGGTTCGGCATGTTCTAGAAACCAGCCAGCAACAGCATGCCCAGATTCATGGTAAGCAACCGTTCGACGCTCCAGCTTGCTAATAACCTAAGTAAATCAATAGTTTCCCGATAAATGTAGTCAGAACATAATACCAGCAGCTTAAACCAAGATCAAGCTACAAAAATTACATAAAGAACGGAAATCATTAGAAGGAAATAACAGAAGAATACCCTGTTTTTCTTCTCAAGACCCCCAATAACACGATCAATAGCTGCCTCAAAATGTTGCATTGTAATCAGCTTACTCTCAGTCCTTGCAGCTATCAAAGCAGCTTCATTGCATACATTAGCAATGTCAGCACCAGCAAATCCAGGAGTAAGAGCAGCAAGCCTCTGGGAGTAAAACGCCGGCTCTTGATCAAGTTTCAATTTACTCAGATAGATACGGAGTATCTGATCACGGCCCTTAATGTCGGGCTTATCGATCGTAATTTGGCGATCAAACCTTCCGGGCCTTAATAAAGCTTTGTCCAAAATATCGGGCCGATTTGTGCCAGCTAGCACAACAACGCCTGCAGTGGTTCCAAACCCATCCATCTCCACAAGTAACTGATTCAATGTACTTTCACGCTCGTCATTACCTCCAGAGAATCCGCCTCGACCTCTTGCTCGGCCTATTGCATCTATTTCATCAATGAATATTATACTCGGTGCACACTGTCTAGCCTCTTGAAATAAACTCCGAACCCTGGATGGTCCAACTCCAACAAACATTTCCATGAAATCTGAACCGGATATGGAAAGAAAAGGCACACCAGATTCTCCTGCAGTTGCTTTGGCGAGAAGTGTCTTCCCTGTCCCAGGTGGACCCACAAGAAGAGCACCTTTTGGAATTTTTGCGCCTAGCGCCTCGTACTTTTTGGGATTCTGTAGGAAGTGCACAAACTCCATGATCTCTTGTTTCGCCTCATCACAACCAGCTACATCTTTAAAGAAAACCTAATCAGCAATTAAACAATAACTGTTTAGCTCATACTAATGATGAATCTAATAGATAATAAAAAGCTAACAGATCAAAAAAAATCGTGTTCACCTTGTCCTTGGAATTTTTATCCAGTTTTGTGATTTGTGCTTTCCCAATATTGAAAATTCCACGGCCACCCTTCCCACCAGCACCTCCGATACCAAGTCCACTTCTCCTTGCCATGAAAACAATAAAAGCTAAAAGCAATAACGTTGGACCAAACTTCATGAATTCTTGGAACCAATTCATGTCAGAAACATAAGTAACTGGGACGTAATTATGAGAGTCAATTCCTAATGCTTCCTGGGCTTCATCCAACTTCTCCTCGAATGAATCAACACTTCCAATGTTAAAATAGTATTTATAACGGCTCACGTTTCTTCTCGTATTGATATCACCAGCAGTGTCAGTTGTGGTTTGACTACCATTAGGTGGTGAACTCCGTACATATACTTTTGCGACAGATCTGTTTGAAATAACAATGTGATCCACAAGTCCAGGTTCAAGTAGCTTGTTCTTGAATTCTTGAAAACTTATCTGGAATAAAAATACAGAATACATTAACCATATAATACGACAGGAATTATCACAAATATCAAACATGGAACATGCATCATGGGATGAGGAAACCATCAGCAGAAAAAGGAACTTCAAAACAATTTCTTCTTACCATCAAAATAGCAACATAAAAAGAAAAGAAAAAGGCCCCGTGGGGACAAGCCTCATAAGCAAGCAGCAAGTTGGAAACAGAAGCATGACGAAAATTCCCAGCCCCAATCCCATTAATAAGACAGGAGACGTACAACATCTTTCTAACCCATTACCAATTTCATATTTTCTTTTTTCTTGCAAATGACTTTATACCCTATTAATTGTCTGTCTAGAATGTGGGAGCGCAAAACACTAAGTGAAACTCATACAAGCATCGTAGGTTGAAGGGAAAAAAACTAGAGGGGAAAAAAGGAACAGACGGTCTTTCAAACTGCAAAAATTAACTCAATGAAATCATACCTAAGACTCAAACGATTTCTCAAAGGATAACTGTTAATTCTGTTTCATGTTATATCATGAACAATGATACTTAGAAATGATGGTTATAGGTTAAATATACATCAAAATTCGTATAACGGGCATCTATTATGAATGACTGGTAGATAGCACATTCTTCTATAACGCTAGTCCTCACCTAAGTCTTGTTCATTGGACATACATGGCTAATGTATGGGGCAGTGAGCTGGTATCTTTTTGCAATACGTGAACACATAAATCATGCTAATCTTCTCAAAGTTGTCAAATAATATCGGTAGTTCAGGAAAAAAAAATCCGGAAATCACATCAAAACTGCGAAAATAAAGAAAAAGCGGCAGGAAGGTGATTCCTGGTGGCCTCGTGTTGTTGTTCCAAAATAGGGGAAGTAACTCACCTGTTTCTGGTCACCACCAGGAGTCATATACATTGACATAAGCACAAACCCAAGCAGCAAAAGGGGTGTAAGAAAATTAAATTGTATAGTGGTTTCTGTCTTATTCCATTGTCCACCTGATCCAGATTCCTCTGCACTCGGAAAGATTAAAATAAGGAAACGTGGAAATTTCAGTACTGAAAGGGCGAAACAGCAATGTTACTTACATCCTTTAAACTCAACAAAATTAAATAGTATATGTTAATAAGTTCTACTACGTTCCGTTTTCAGAAAAAAAAAGGGCGAAACACAACTGAACTTGAAAACAAGGCTCAAAACAAAAGGGAAAGCCCTAAAATACAAAATGTGGAGAGGTCCATTACCTTTACCCTCAGACTTCTGATTGTTTCCTTTTGGAATTTCAGCCTTGTTCTTTACATAATACTTTTCATAACCTACAAGCACCACATAGCAGCAACAATGAGAAGTAGAAATACTTGCACAGAATCACATACTCAGAAACAAGAACAAAGCTAGCTAGACAACAC
Organism: Erythranthe guttata; assembly: GCF_056151865.1. NCBI lineage: Eukaryota > Viridiplantae > Streptophyta > Magnoliopsida > Lamiales > Phrymaceae > Erythranthe > Erythranthe guttata. The sequence continues at coordinate 1,645,980 of NC_142542.1, read as the reverse complement.
AGTGTTCTTAAAGAAAAAAGGAAGCATAATTATGATTACTTTTTTTCTTAGGGGCCTGGCTGCAAAACAGCCTCCGAAGCCTAGGGCTCGCCATAACCGAGTGAAATTCTTCCAGGACATGACTCTTCGTAACCTGTTTACCAGCCCCAATCGACGTCAAATAGCTCCTCAAAAGCCCCAATCCGCCATTTTCACACTTGGTTAACGCATTTCCCGTATAAAATTCAGTAAGAATCGCCGACCGGACTCCATAACTGCCCGGAAAACCTCCCTGCCAGCAACGAAAAAATTGGCAAAACTTAAAAACACAAAAACCCTAAAAACGTCAATATGATGTGAATATGGAAATTACAATTCATATAGTTTACTTTATTCAGCGAGGCACGAGACGATTGATTAAGACAACGTCCGATTCGAGATAACATGATTGCTTCGCAGATCAGGACATGAATATTTAACGGAGATCGCGAGGAAGAAAACCCTAATTGGACATGATTACGACGTCGTCTCCGGTATCAGAAACCAAAAAAACTACAGCAATCTCAGAGGGGAGAGAGAGAGAGAGAGCCCAGAAAACAGAGTATAGCCTTCAGGAGGCGAGTACACGTGAATTGACGTTTTTGCCCTCACGGGTTTGTACGGAGTGCTTTTAGTTAGGGGGCTTTTTCGGGTGTTTGGTTGCTGGTTTTGTGGAGAAACATAATCCACAACTCGGCTGTTAGACCCACTGAAACATCATACGACTGTGTCCGGTTTCTTATTTACATGGGCCGAGTTCCTATTGGGCCTAATAATTTACAAAAAAATAAATCTAAGAAATTAAATTATACGATTTTCTATTGGGCCTAATAATTCGATTTTTGGTACCAAATAATAAGATGTTCCAATTTTCAATAACTTTCAACCTTTCATAATTTAACAATAATTATATTTTAATTTATTTATATAATTTTAAATTGAGCTTCAACTTTTATTGTACGTTTATATTAGTTGAAATCTTGTCAGCCGGATAAATTATTAGCAACTCATATTATTTAATCAATAGACGGTAATAGTCACCTAAAATTTACGAATCTAAAATGAAATAGATATATTATAATATTCCTTATTACATAAAAATTTCTTAAGCTTATTACATTTGCAACAATTATTAATTAGGAATACAAATATGTAACATGTCTACGTAACCTACATACGACAATATTCTATATATATAACATATAATATGAAATTCATGAAATGAATTAATATCCCAAATATGAATACGTAGGAGACCAAGAAAACGAATCGAACGAAGCGGGTGAAGAAGGAAGCGATTCGTCGAGAGAATTATTAGCAGAATTAGACGACGAATTATTCGAAGAGGCCGAGTTATACTTATAACTATAATCCATCATCAACGCGGGCTTTCTTATCATCAACGGTACCATATCTTCTAGAAGCCCTTGTTCGGCCAGCCGGCCCGTTAACACTTCCTCGGCGGGTGGGCCCATTGTTTGAACTGGTGATCCGAACCCATTTTCGATTTGGGGTTCGAATACGGGCGGGCCCTTAAGTTTCTTTACGGGTGGGTAAGTTTGGTGCTGATTGTTGAGGAAGAAAAAGGGGTAAGTAAAATGGAGGTGGAGGCCTTCGTAAGTGATGATGAGTGTGTCGGAATCATCAACGGATCTTTCGACTTGCTTCTTCGCACTGCATCTTGGATTTGTGCATCTGTAATAACTTCTGCGCGCGTGTGCAATAATAATAACACTTTTAGAATTTAAAAAAAATATTTATTTATAATATATAGATATGTAATTATACAAACATGAGAGGTCTTTTCATAATTTGATCTTACCTCGGGGGTTGGTCGTAATTTACCCATATTAATTATAAATTTTTCTACATGCTAGTTAAAAATATATAATTAAAAAAAATGCAATTTAAATGAGAAAATAAATAGGTGGGTTGAATTTATTAAACCTGGGATTAGGGCTATTCTTGATTGATTTCTGGCCATATTTCCTCCACTTATATCCATCATCAGCCATTACATTATTGCCACAACTCTTTATTCTCAAAGTATACTTACTGCTCTGATCATTATTATTATTATTATTATTATAATCAGTAGCTTTGTTCTGATTATTATTATTATTATTATTATTATTATTATTATTATTATTATTATTATTATTATTATTATTATTATTATTATTATTATTATTATTATTATTATTATTATTATTATTATTATTATTATTCACCATTAAAATCCTGCACACACACAATTCAACAAACAAAATTAGTCACCTTAATTACATATATACATTAATGTATATATTATTTAATATGTAACAAAATATTTTTCAGATCGAACCTGTCGGCTTCTGATACGGCTTCGTGGTGGAAAGTACTATGGACTCCGTAGTTTGTGTACGATAAAGCGGTTTCTATGTCTTCAACAGTCGGACCGGAATAAACGGGCGACGGAATCTGAGAATGTGTTGAAGGAATCAAATTAGATTCCATTATTAGTGAGTGGTGATGTGGCTGCATGAAAAACGGCGAAACGTCGTCGAAGAGTTCTTTCACCAGCTCATCTTCGTATGCAGTACTACTTCCTCCTGTCAACTTAATTAGTTCATCCATTATTATTATGGTATATAATACAATGGTGGTTTAATTTTGAAGATAATATCCTATGAGCTGGATGTATGTATGTATATATATATATATTAATATAGTATATTGATTAAGTGAAAAAAAACTATATAGAGAAGGTTAGGTTAAAGTGGAGCAGATGAAGAGGAAGCTGGTTTTATATATACTGAATATATTTGGAGATAAGGTGTTTGTTTGTATACTTATAGTTAGTGTGTGTGTGTGTAATATTTATTTATTTTTTTTTCTATTTTTTTTTGTTATTATAGTTTGTATTACAAGGTTGACTTATGAAAATTCCATATCTATGTCAAGTGTCAAACAACTAAAGGGAGTATAGACAAATTTGCAGTTTTGGTCCAGCCTAACTGTGCTAATTATCCCTAATTAATTAATTTATCTATAGTAATGAATTAGGTGGGGATTTAAATTATGTTGATTTTTTTTTATTTTTTTCATTTTGCAATAAAATAATTATTTAATTTTTTTTAAATATTTGGCTGTGATCAATTGTCATGATCAATGACAATTGTATTTCAAGCACCCATGTTTAAATTGGTTGTATTCTCTGTTATTTTTTTTTTTTGTATTTACTTGTCTTGTTATGATAATATGATAAGATCTCTCTCTCCTCTTTCTCTATCTACATTATAAATATTAAAACAAAAATGTATAATTATTTTTTATATATATATATATATATATATAAATATAAATGAAGTGGACCAATGTTTTTTGTTTCTCTTACACATTATGTTTTTTGTTTTTTTTTTAAGGTGGACCAAGAAGCTTAACTAAACCATAAACTTTCAGGTAAGATTAAGGGTCAACTGCTAAAGAAGCATCACATATCTAACACTTATATTAGTAGTTTATAAGTTAACTTTTGCACTTAACCATAATTAATGTTTTAGGGCAGTTGATCATGAATTTGGTTATAGCAAAAATGTCACAAATCGAATGTCAAACTCATATTTCGCCCGTGAGTTACCAGAAGATTTTAACTTTCCCATAAGTCAACAACCAATTTCAATTTAATCAAAAAACAAGTTTGTCAACACATAATAAATAAAACACCGAATCATCACATATAAAATACATTTTGTCCAAGATTAAACCATTAATTATCGGGCAAATTACGGTCAGAATTCCGAGAAAAGTCAAATTACAAAAAAATACCTCATTTTTGTGCAATTACGTACAACCATCGTCATCAACTACATATTGTCTTACACATTTATCCTTGCGGAGTCAAATTTACTTATTAAACGACAACTTTTTTCGTAATTTGACATAATCTCTAGGAGCTAGTCGTAATTTGCATTTAATTGTCTAGTGTAATTACTTAATTTGGACCTGAAAAAGAAAAAAAAATCTTGTGTGCCAACAAAAGAATCCAATTTAATTTGTGGTTGCATAAAAAAGAGGGAAGGTTTATATTATGTTTTTTTGTTTTTTCATAATATATAGTTGGAGTGGGGTGGGGGGGGGGGTTGACTTTTAACAAAATTGTAGTAAATAATTAATGCAGCGTGACGCGGTTAAGGACAAAAGGGGTTAATAGTTAATGAATTGGTTTTGTGTGTCTGGTCCCCCGTGAGGGTGCGACCAAATCTTGGTGGAGCTATCTATAAAAAGTCAACCCCCAATGAGGCGAGTGGCCTACACGTGTGGGGGAAGAGGGTGGCAAAGTCACATGTGTGGAAGATGTCACTTGTCCGTGGCTCATAATTTTGATGGTCTTCCCATTTTTCATTTAATCATTCAATTTCTTGTATACACACACTTGTTTTTTATTTATTTTTTTAAGAAAATTAAATTGACAATTTAATGAATAAAATCGAATTATTTAAAAAAAATAAAAATAGATATGAATTGTAGATGCCCTTTTCAATCGGGTATTTAAAGTGGGCTTTAGATTGGGCTAAAATGTACGAATAGAGATTAGTTGTGGCCCATACTAAACTTATTTTATTTACAAAACCTATAAAAAGAGGCCTATAAATGGGCTCTAAATTGAAGATACTACTAGGCCGAATAGAGAGGTTAGGCCTATTTAATTTCGGATAAATTACGCTCACCCTGAAGTTAAGTAAAATTACGAAAAAAAAAAAATAATCTTCTTACACGTCTAGCTATACGGTATCAAATTTAGTGAAATTTTCTATATTATATGAAATATTTTTCAACTTGGAGTTAGAGAAAATTTAGTTTTAATCAAGAAGATTGAGCATCAATCCAATTTGAATTGAATGAATATGAATAAGCACATTGAATCGTCTACTCGTTGCCTTCGCCCTAGGGTAAAAGCAAAAAGTATAATTAGCCATTAATTGATCCCATTAATTAATTAAATAATGAAGAACAATTCCTCCGTACTCCATTAATTAATTATTTCCCCTTATCCAAACAAAAGCAATCCTGCGGCGGAAATTTAAACTGAGTGAAGGCCACCACTATTTTTTCCCTCCAAAAAAAAAAAAAATTCGGCGCCGCCCTATTTGAATCGACGGTGTGGGGCCACCGCCACGTAGGCAGAGCAAGTCGGTGCCACCCCATAATGAACTGTCACCTTTTAACTATTCCTCCTCCTCCACTACACCACTACTCTATCAATACCCAGAAAATTAAACACCCAAATTCCATTTTCAGTAGCAGAATTCAAATTCAAATTCAAATTCAAAAAACAATTAATTATTAAATAAATCCTCCATTAATTAATTAGTTGCTGTTTCATATTCTTCTACCTCAACTTTTGTTGTACTTCTCTAGGGTTTTCAAGAATAAGGTACGTACAGCAGGTAGTAGTACAAATTTGTACGTGAATAAAGAGTACAGCGTCGTACGTAATTATTTATAAAGCTGAGAAATGGAAGCGGAGCAAGGGTGTACAACTCCGAAGAACCAGATACAGGCGGCGATGGCGTGTCCGCCGCCGCCGAGGAAGAAGAAGATTGACCGGAGAACGAAGAGGGATCCTCCCAAGAATGGCTACTTCCAGTCGCCGGAGCTTGATATTTTCTTCGGTGGCGGCGCCGCTCATCATCAGGTGATAGAAGTAGCTTGGGCGGCCCAGGTTTAGTTATGCATGGCTACTCGGTTGTTTATTACATCCTTGTTTAGGATATACATATAATTATTTTGTATGTAAGTTTATGCGTTCTGAAGATTATATTGAATTTGCTCATACTTAATTAGGAACAAAGAAATTAGGGTAAATTCCTTTATGTTCATTTTATATATGGTGTAAAATTACTCGCTAGGTGAAGCTCGTTACACATGGTTTACGTTTCTCGTATATTTACAAACTATTATCCGAGAGTGTAGGTTTGCTAGTTCACCTATATGGTTATTAGATTGCATATTTTGTTATTTAAAAAATGTTTTATTTTTCATTGCACAAAATCATTTATATGTATTGGTCAATTTTCTTCAATAGGAAGTAATAGCAGTTGGAAAGTAGGCTGATTGAGGAACATTCAAACTTTTGGAAGATTCAAGTTTAAGAGATTGTTTTCCACATAATATAATAATTATTAATAATAATGATTAATGGTAAGCATTATTTATTAAAAAATGTAAAAAGAAATTAAAATAAAAAAGAGGGCCAATTGATGGTTGCTATATCATTTTCATGTAACTGGTGGCACATGCATCTGTTGCTACTAATAACTCATTTGAACTGTTTATTACAAGATTCATGCATCACATTAATTATTAATCCAAAAATAAAAAAATAAAAAATAAAAATTCTTTGGGCCAATTTATTTATTTATTTAATATCAAATGCTTAATAAAGAAACTGATGTTCCATCTCAATTCTCAAAGCTAATTTATTTAATTAGCCCTTCAAAACTATTCCATCTAATCATATTAAACAAAGAATATGAAAGCACACTTTGTTTGAGTTCAAAGTTACTACTTCAAATTTGCAACATGGTGTGTAATTAGTAGTAAAACCTTTGATGTTAATCAAGATTAGGACAACAAAATGGAAGCCTAATCTTACTTTAGCAGCACTCTAAAACTCAGCTTGACCATTCTTACTGTTCATCTTCTAATAACAGTTGCCCTTATTACCTAATCATCTACTTATTTATACAACCTCGGAATTAACTAATTATATTACATAACAAACAACCAAAACAAGAAATTAAAAAAAAAAAAAAAAGATGTTCACTAATGTTTATTCAGGAGCAACAACAATGGCAGCTCTTCTGTTCTGCCTTCTCGTTTCGTCGATTCTGCCCGAGCCTGCTTCATGCATGACAAGGCACTACACGTTCAACGTACGTTAAATTTTTCAATATTTTCTCTTCTATATATATATGTATGGGGATAAGTGTTTAATTAATTTCGTATGCTAGATTGTGCAAAAAAACGTAACGAGATTGTGCAAAACAAAGAGTATTATTACCGTTAACGGTAAATTTCCGGGGCCAAGACTTATAGCTAGGGAAGGTGATCAAGTACTAGTCAAGGTGGTCAACAACGTGACGAACAACATTACTCTTCATTGGTAAGAAAGATTATCATATTATGCATTGTATATACTATATGTATATATATATATAATACTATTGCTTCGAGAATATAGAAAAACTTAAAAGTTTTTGCGTTTTTTCTTTGTAAACAATCCGCAGGCATGGAATAAGGCAACTGAGAAGCGGATGGTCGGACGGACCAGCATACGTAACACAATGCCCGATTCAGACAGGCCAAAACTACACATACAACTTCACCATTACAGGGCAGAGAGGTACTCTGTTCTGGCATGCACATATCTCATGGCTTAGGTCAACTCTCCACGGTCCGATTATCATCCTCCCGAAAAAAAACGAGACTTACCCTTTCCGAAAACCATACAAGGAAGTCCCCATCATCTTTGGTAACCACTTCACCAAAATAAAAATCTCATATTTTTATCAAAGATCCGATTTTTATTTAATTTTTTTCTTCGTGTTTCTTGATTTTTCAGGGGAGTGGTGGACTGCGGACCCTGAGGCGGTTATTAGCCAGGCTCTTCAGACAGGGGGTGGTCCAAATGTTTCAGATGCATATACTATAAATGGTCGTCCAGGACCCTCGTACAATTGTTCCTCGAAAGGTAATAATATCACTAAATTATAATATTCGTCAATAAAGATCAAATTTTTAAATGTGTCGATTTTTTTTTTAAGATACATTCAAGCTGAAGGTGAAGCCTGGAAAGACGTACTTGCTTCGTCTGATAAACGCTGCAATGAACGACGAACTGTTTTTCGGCATAGCTAACCATACTTTAACCATAGTTGAAGCCGATGCAGTTTATGTGAAGCCATTTTCCACTAGCGTGGTAGTCATAACCCCAGGCCAAACCACCAATGTTCTTCTTAAAACAAAATCCCACCACCCAAACGCCACTTTCATCATGGCGGCACAGCCCTACTCCACCGGCCAAGGAACCTTCGACAACTCAACCGTCACCGCCTTTCTTGAATACGAAGGAAAAAACCCATCGAATAAAAACGCAATCTTTACACCTACTCTCCCGCAATTCAACGCGACGAGCTTCGTTGCCAATTTCACCAAGAAATTCCGAAGCTTGAATAATCCTAAATACACAATAGCAAACGTCCCACAAAAAGTGGACAAGCAATTCTTCTTCACTGTCGGACTCGGTACAACCCCATGCAACCAAAACTCAACATGCGCGGGCCCCAACGGAACGAAATTCGCAGCTTCAGTTAATAATGTCTCTTTTGCCCTTCCCGCAACAGCTCTATTACAAGCCCACTTCTCCAAAAAATCCAACGGTAGATACACAACGGATTTCCCTACCAATCCTCAAAATCCGTTTAACTACACGGGCACACCACCAAACAACACCTTAGTGAGCAACGGGACCCGCCTTGTTTCTCTACCTTTCAATACTAGTGTGGAGCTTGTTCTGCAAGATACGAGCATTCTTGGAGCAGAGAGCCATCCACTTCATCTACATGGTTTCAATTTCTTCATAGTTGGAGAAGGATTCGGAAACTATGATCCGACGAATGACCCTTTGAATTTCAATCTTGTGGACCCCGTCGAGAGGAATACGGTGGGTGTGCCATCTGGCGGATGGGTTGCCATTCGATTCCTAACAGACAATCCAGGTGAGTATCGACCCAAAAAAAAAAAAAACGTAAAAGTTGCAAAAAGTAAATTAGGATATATGTATAATAAGTGGAGCTATTTTTTATACGCAGGGGTGTGGTTTATGCATTGCCATTTCGATGTACATACAAGTTGGGGATTGAGAATGGCTTGGATTGTACTCGACGGGCCGTTGCCAAGTCAGCAATTGCCTCCGCCACCGTTCGATCTTCCAAAGTGCTGACAGGGATGTTGAATTGTGCATCAACTAAATAATTTTACGAGTTCATTGATTTTTTTATTTTTTTTTATCACGCGGCCTATATATTGTATTTTGTGTCTTTTCTTTTTCGTTTTTTCGTTTTTGCAAGTCTTGTTTCTGCGATCGAATAATGTTAATAAGATTATCTCAATCGTTAATAAGATTATCTCAATCACAGACATTATTTGATATGTGTGACTGCCAAAGAACGTGCCTATGGAACACCAACTCGGGAAAAAATCGTAAAACTTATCATAACATACAAAATAAACACAACGAAACAGACGAACAAAGAGTAGAAATCTCAAATTATTCGAACATTTTTTTTATTTATATATATTTTTTAATATATTGTGCATACCATATATTACATCATAAGCATCGAAAAGTACTCTTCGAACTCCTTATCAATGGTTAGTTTCTTCGTGTCCTCTTGATTATCTGCACCGAAAAATACGAGAAAATGTTTGAACTTTTAATTCAAGTTAAACCGTTTAATTAAAACAAAAAAAAAAAAACGACGAAGAGATCGTTCTACCTTGATGAACTGGCCACCTTCCAGATGAGAGGACATAAGCATCATTACCTGTAAACTGATCGATAATCCCATCATTTTCATGTTCCAAGAAGCTGACATCAGCATGACCTCCAAATTCTCGATCATCCTCATGGAGATAATCGAGTTCTTCACATATGGATAAAGGCTTCGATTTTCCGGTACTCGATTTTGTGACTGATCTGCTCTCTAAAGAGTAAACACTGATCTCAGCTGAAGAAGTTCCGTCCCAACTAACGCACGAAGTCGAAGGCTCGATAGATACGGGTGTTGTGTTTGTGTACGAAGGGTAAGCTTTATAGAATTCTGCATCTGATCCACCTAATAAGTTTTTAGTCACTAATTTCGTTTGCTCGGTAACTGAACACGACGAAGAACCGTGGTCGGCTCTTTGATCCCAGCACACGTGCTTCGGACGAGGGGTTTCCATCGGTTCGCCTTGGATTTTTCTTTTCCTGTTCAAGCAAGCAATGCTAATTAATTGCAATTATTGATCAGAGCCTAGTTAAATTAATCAGATGAGGGGAGGATTCTTCACACTTGCAACAACCCTAATATAACAACAATTACAATATACAGGCACTGATTCTTCCGACAACATGTTCGTCTGTATGTGATTCTTCAGACAGCATTAAAATCAAAGAGAAAGAAGATAGAAATCCCACTAAGCAGAATGAACAATAGTAAATTGTAAATCAAGAAACAGAGTATGCAAAAACAAGAAACACAGAAAGAAAAGAAAAGTAGGAAGAACCCATGAAATCTACCTGTTGAATTCAGCCGAGCTGATCATATCTTCATCCATTATGATTTTTAAAATAAATAAATAAAGATTACCCAGTAAAGTTTCCTTTTTTCGATTTGATAAAGTAGCCAATGTAAAACCTGGAAAACCTGAGATTTAGGGGAAATTAAATAAAGAAAGAGTTGGGTGTGGAGATGCTGCAATTGACTCTTGAGTGTGAGTTATGGTCCCTCACTGCGTTTTGGTTTATCCCAGAATATATATCCATCGTTTTCCCAGTTATTGCATTGCTTTACTCATAGCCCACGCGCCTCCGCTGCGAGTGCGTCTCACCGTGACGCTAAGGTTGAGCCATTTGTTGAGCGTGGATGTAACTCTCGGGAGAGGGAGGGTGGGGAATTGTGAATCACATGGCAGCGGGTGAGGAACCATTTGAAGGGCACGAGGTTTAAACCCCATACGGGGCACACACGTGTCATTGTTGGGCCCCACAGCACATACTCAAAATACAGCAGTTGGAAATTGGGAATTAGATAAATAAATAAAAAAAAAAAAACAATTTGGAAGAGAGGGTTCCAGATGATACCTTCCAGTTTTGTAGGCAAAACTGTGGGCTTATTTTAGTATTCATATTTAATATGACTGGATATTGCTATTTTATAACACACGACGGAGCTACGGTGGCGCAAAAAGGGGTAAGAGGTTGGGCATGGCATTTTTTTTACATTTTTTTCGATTTTTTGTCATAATTTTTGGGAAGATTCAGACATGTTTGGAAACCATAATTATATATCGAGAATGGATAAGGGGTGTTTGGTTACATGTATAAATAAAACCGAGAAGAAAAAGAAGATACAAAATCGTTTACTAAAAGGCATTGCAGACATTTCGAGTGTGTATAGAGCTAACTGTAAGCGGAACTTAAAATGAGGGACTGTCTAGTATATGAAACTAGTTAAACGGGATTTACGTGCTAAAACCCGTAAACATCTAAACATTTTGAGGGCTTAATATATAAACAACCCTACACAAGTAGAGAAGAAAAAAAAAAAAAAAAGGTATAACCATCTCTCTATTGCTGGGAAAATCTTTTACAGTCACGAGATTTACACTTTCTTGCAAAATTTACCTTTCTCTCCTCTACTGGTGTGACTCAACAGGGGGTTTCGACCCCTCCCTATTTCTTTTTACACTATAATGCATTTCGGTGAGATTTCTCTATACAGAACCAAACGAACATTCTAGTGTAACGACATGCGTAAAACAAAACCTCCATACGACGCGACAGTAAAAAAAAAAAAAAAAAAAAAAAAAAAACCTATATAAAATACAATGCTGCAATTTAGAAATCAAGAACTAAACTCGTACTAGAAAATTGATTCAAAGACGTTTGGTCAGTAGAAAAACATGTCTGAAAATCGACTTTCAATCTGGAGTGGGTGATCCCATAAGTTTATCATACTTTGTCCGATAACGAAGCCCTGAACCAACATGCTCTGATGTGGGCCACAGCCACCAAATCATTTTCGGGCCCAAAATCTGCATCAGTCGAAAAATGAGAAAGATCAAATTTTTAAGATTAAAAAAAAAAAAAAAAAAAAAAAAGGTTTTCTCACTTCTGTCAAATTCTCATATGCACCAATATCATATGGGTGTGAGTAGAGATTGCCTCCCTTTTCTGCTAGCCACATTGCTCTTACACCTTCGTGATACTGTCATTTAAAAAGATTAATTATTTTATTTTATGTATTTTTTAAAATATTTTTTTAAGGCTAGAAATCGGTAAATGAGATAAACCTCGATTGTAGTCTTGTTTTGTACAATGAGATAGATATGCCAGCCGATGAAAAACACCAGAGCCAAACTTAAAGGTACTAATAGTAACCCTGAAATGATCTGCACACAAAATACTCTAGTGAGTTAAACAGAAGAAATATAAAAGCCGAAAAAGAAACGAAAAAATATAATAAAAAACTCGGAAAGTAATTAACATGTATGATTCTGAAAGATTCGTCGGCATCTTGCTGAGAATCAACCGTCACACTACCAACGAGCAGTATCTGAAATTAATTCATGAGTATATATGAGTCACAGTATAAAGCAGAGGGATAGTAAAAAAAAAAAAGAAAAAAAAAACGTACCAGGGAGTATATGCATGCAATAACAGCGTAAACGACAAACACAAAGAAGATTTTATAGTTGGCGTGTCCGACACAATTGTTCATCCAAACGCAATGGTGATCCTTGCATTACGAGACAGAAGTTTAATACGACATTATTTTGAATATTTTTTTTATTAATAAAAATGAGAAAACATAATGACGTGGACCAGACATACCATTCGTAGAACACAACGGTTACATATGCGACAATGGTGGGCCCGAGGAGGCTTATAGTGTGAACACTTTTGGCAGTACCTTAAATCACCGCCCTGCCAAAAAAAAAAAGAAACAACAGAAAATGAAATAAGAAAATTAAAATAGATACGGAAAATGGTAATGGAACTTTAGTTAATAGGCATTTCAATTTAAGATACGCGTATCCCGTGTAATGATAAGATTAACGAGAAAAAATCCCATGGCAATTAATTCGTGACGCCAAACATGTGTATATTATAAAACAGAACTGCAATGCCAAATAACAAATCATTATATAAATAGTATGTTTTTGAGAAGCGTTTGGGGGCCATGGCCCCCCTTAGCTAGCACTATACTGTATCCGCCACTGAATTACGGCGTGGATCTATATAATATACACGTCAAGCAAGAAAGCGGAGAAAACAAATCAGCCAACGACTAAAAAAGAGCACATAACGAAAACGATAATAACAATAACGCAATTGTGTAACTATTTCGTGACTTTAATTCCGTACCACTAGCTAAACTCCATCTGTATGTTTCTGAAAGTATTCAAGATTTTCCTTTTAAAACAGCACCGACGATTTTATGATTCTAGGACGACCAGTCAACCGCCAATCCCAACATAAAAAAACCGAAAGTCAAACGTGGTTACACAACCAATCAGCATCTTATGCTCATATTAAGCAAAGAACTACTAAAACTGGTCACCGTTTAATATTTGTGGATCAACAAACGTTAAACAATCAGATCCGGATATTCAGTACAGGCAAATTAATCAGGTACATGAAAAAGATCGAAAAAAGTAAACCACGATTCACAGGAAATATACCAAGTTCAGAACACTATTTCAAATTCAAGAATGGATTTTTCGTCTTCTTTTTTTTTTTTTTTCTTGTGTGAAATTGGAGGCACTAAGAATCAAAATCACCAACTAAAAAATCGAACGATTTCAAATCAATTGATAAATAGCTCACAATACAACAGGCTCCTGCTCGAAATTACGAAAACTGTAAATACATTTCAAATCGACAGTTCAATTCGAAGGAAAATCATGAAATTGAAGCGGTAATCAAGAACCCAACATGACAACAATACTTCAGCAGATAAAAAAAAACCCCAAACTTTACTAAACCTAAAAAAATTATAAAACGAAAAATCCCTAAAAAATGGCGGAAATAACTAAACAAAGGAAATGCATTAAACGAGAGACCTTCGTAGTTCCGAAAAAAAACCAAACATGCAAGCATATAATTAGAGATTGAAAAATGATAAAAAGGAATAACAGACCTTGCGTTTGATCTCATGGATCGGGCTATCGGAATCCTCCACATCGGGTACGAAAGAACCGGGTACCCGACCCGGATCGGTGTAAACGGCGAGCCGATAACTGGAGATGCACATGACAGCTAAGAAAGTGAAAACGGCGCCGTGTAGCATTCCGGGGGAGGACCCGAGCCCGAACCGGTGGTCGATGAAGACGAGCACTGTGGAGAAGTAGATGTAAGTGATTGCGGCTATCACGACGCCGACGTGGAATGAGAGCTTGCAGCCGCGTGTCATTTTTTATTTTTTTTTCGTTGATCTCGTCGCGGATTTTATTTACTGTGCAGTGCGGGAGTCGGAGGCACCGGCGTAATGGCGGATTACGACGGCGTCTCCGGCGGTGGAGGGAATTTTGTTGGGGTTTCTTATTTTTTTTAATTTTACTTTTTTTTTGGCAGTGGAAGGTGCGGTGGGCCGGTGGCGTGGGCGAGTTATTTGATTAAATGGGTTTGGAGTTGCCTTTATTTTTTGGGTTATTTATTTATTCTCCTCGAATTTGGATTTTGTAATTAAATTAAATTCAAGTAACCACTTTTTTTTTTTTTATAGCTTTTTCTCACCTTATTTTATTGTCTTTTTCTCCAACTGATTTTGTAGCGTATTTTATACAAAAAAACACGCATTTTTTACATTAGCACAAAGTGAATGATATTATGAAAACGGCCACCCACTGAAGTAATGTTAAATTACGAATAATCCTTGATTTTTTGATAATTATAATCATTTTTAATTATGAATTTCTTAGAATCTATTCTCGGGTTATCAAATTTAGTGGATTCTTCTAGATTATGTGGAATATTCTTTAGTTTCTACTCGTTTTTATCTCATTTGAACTCTACATTTGAAACAACTGCACAAAACGATTACAAACTAGAGAACATTCCACGGAATGCAGAAGATTCTGTTGAATTAGACATCATTTGTAAGAAGATTTATCATTGAGGGATGGTTGTAATAACTCAAACATGAGGGATTTTTTCGTAATTTGGCATTACCTCATGGGATGACCGTAATTTACAATAAAATATGCATTTTCTTAAAAATCATAGGGTACAAAATCAAATATAACTTTCGTTACATTACATTTTCTCAAATATAGCAAAAAGAGAATAAAAATAAAATCAGCAAGAATGAGTAGTACTAAAGTAAACTAAAAGGAGTAAAAAATAAAAAAAGAAAATCAAGAAAATCCGATTTTAACATTTGGGAAGATCTTTCGGCGGCGGCGGTAGCTTTTGATTCCGGCGTATCCCGTCCATCACAACCCAAGCCATCTTCAAACCCCAACTTGTATGCACTTCCAAATGACAATGCATGAACCATACACCTATTTCATTTATATATATAAAAAAAACACATTAATTTATTACATAATAAATTCTTGAATTTCTGTAAATGTAATATATGTTACCTGGATTATCTGCTAGGAAACGAATTGCCACCCAGCCACCGGAGGGTACGCCAACTGTGTTCCTCTCAACCGGGTCAACCAGGTTGAACTTCGCCGGATCCTTATTCGGGTCGAAATTCTCAAACCCTTGACCCAATACGAAGAAGTTGTATCCATGGAGGTGGAGCGGGTGGCTCTCCGCTCCGACGATGCTAGTGTCCTGCAGCACCACCTCCACGCTAGCATTGAACGGCAGCACCGCCACTCTCGTGCCCGCCGCCGCCGCGGGATTGCTCGGCGGGTTGCCCGTGTAGTTGAATTTGAACGGCGGGTTGGCCGGAAAATCGGCGGTGTACACTCCCTTCGATTGGTTCGAGTAGTGGGCCTGAAGCAGAGCCGTGTTTGGCATCACGAAAGACACATTGTTGATTGATGCTGTAAGCATCGTGTTATTCGGGCCTTGGCAGGTCTTATTCGGGCTTGAACACGGGTTCAGCCCGAGCCCGACCGTAAAGAAAAATCTCCTGTCCACTTTCTGTGGCACTAAAGCGGGGAACTTTGAACTAGCCAAGCTTCTGAGCTTCTTGCTGAATTTCGTCGCGAAAACGGTGTCGTTAAATTTGGGGAGCGACGGTTTTAAAAGGGCAATCTTTGTATTATTGTTGGTTGCGTTGTTCGAGGAGAGATGGTATTCCAAGATTCCGGCGGTGGTGGAATTGTCGAACGAAGCGGGGCCCGTCGCGTAGGGCCTTGCTTCCATTAGGAAGGCCGTGTTTGGACGATGTTTTTTCGTCTTGAGAAGTACATTTGTTGTCTGTCCGGGGGTTATCAGAACTATGTTCGTTTTAAACGGTTTTACGTACACAGCATCAGCATCGACAACAGTCATAGTATGGTTCGCAATGCTGAAGAAAAGCTCGTCGTTTAGTGCAGCATTGATCAATCTCAGCATGTAAATTTTCTCTGGCTTCACTTTCAGTTTGAATGTATCTGCATTATAATTAGGTATAACCAACCAAACAAGGCCTTAGTTTTCTTGAAATGTATGATTTTTTCGTTTACGAAATTAGTGTTCACCTTTAGCTGAACAATTGTTGTAAAAGGGTCCCGTGAGGCCGTTAATTGTGAAAGCATCCGAAATATTCGGTGCTCCCCCCGTTTGAAGTGCTTGATTAATAACTGTCTCCGTATCCGCCTTCCACCATTCACCTACAAAGTTACGTAAATCGAATTTATTTACTCTTGTTCCATAGTTACGAATAATTTTCTACTTCAAAAAAAAAATGTATACCGAAAATTATCGGGATTTCTTTGTAGGGCTGTGGGAATGGATAGGGTACTCCTTTCTTCGGAAGGACGATTATAGGTCCGTAGAGTGTAACCCTAAGCCACGAAATGTGTGCATGCCAAAATAGTGTGCCTCGTTGTGCGGTAACGGTGAAATTGTAGACATAGCTTTGTCCTGTCTGAATCGGGCATTGGGTAATATACGCTGGCCCGTCGGCCCAGCCACTTCTTAATTGCCTGATTCCGTGCCTGTTAATTTGTTTGATTTAGTTAATTACATTTAACAGAGGGAAATTAATAATGATGTTTAGCATGTTATTATTTACCAATGAATCGAGACGTTGTACTGAACATGGTTGACTACTTTGACCACGACTCTGTCTCCTTCCCTTGCAGTGATCGTCGGCCCTGGAAATTGGCCGTTCACTGTCACTATGCTCTTCGATTGGCACAATCTTGTGACGTTTTGCATTTCGATCTGTATTCGTAAATAAGAAAATATGTTAATCAATCGGGGATATGTGTAAGTATATATATGTACACGAGAAATGTATATGTGTTTATAGTGTGTACGTACGTTGAACTTGTAGTGGCGCGTTACGCCTGAATGTTTGGATACCGATAACTCGAGTAAAAGGGACAATGCGGTTACGAGAAAGACCAATGGCTTGTGAGAATTCATTTTTTTTGTTTTTTTTATTACTTGATTGGAGAAATGCAATAATTTTTATGAGTTGCTAAGATGGTGGTGAAAATATAGGTAATGAAGAATGAATATATATATATTGTTTGTTTGTGTGTGATTGTGTGTGTTTATTAGTTTCGATTTATTTAAAAGAAAAATTATTTTTTGATGAATTTGTTAGTTTGGTTTGGTAATTAGAATTAGGGGTTAACAGATTGAATGTTGACCTGAGTAGGCGGTTGTCCCAACTATGATTTGGAGTGATGTTTAAGTGAGATTGATTGATTGATTAATTATGAGGATTATTAATTCAGTTGAAACATCATGTATTAACAACGGGAAGTTGTTACACATGGTTATTTATACTGGGTGTTTGTTATTCGTAGATGAGGTGAAATAACTACTCAATAAATACACATATATACGAATGTGTGTAATTATATATAGATTCACGGTTTCTAGTCACTCGGTATAAATAATCAGGTGTAACATCTAATTTCTCAATTAACAACACTAGTTCTACCATCCATATAACCTTTTATTTGACAATTCTTTAAGTACCCTTGTAATAAGTGTATTAGTAGTCAAAATATTTATATGTGTACATCTAATCTGCAAATCAAAGAGTAAACTTTTCTATAAGTAAAAATCATGTAAAATAGAAGCTAGTTTCATGTTCATAGAAATTGTTGGCAAGTAGCCTTCAATTGTTTTACTTTGTAATCAAGAAATTGTTTGAATTGTTCTAACCCCTATTTTGTTGGCTGTCGTCTCGTTTGAATTTTTTGGATTCCATCACCTGTCTAATATATATATTATATTATAGTGGCTCTTAGATATAGCCTCCCGAAACATCGTGAAATTGAAATAGCCCTCCTCTTATAAATCGACAACTTCTTCATCGCGTGGCAGATCTTCTCCCACTCGTCCGATCTTAGTATTGTTATATATGATAGTTCACGTAATCGACTATAGTCGATTAATAAATCAACTGTATTTCTTTTATAGTCGATGTATTGTTTTAGATCTAATATATGCTTTAATATTTGGGGTAATATGCCTCACACCCCTCAAACCAAACTTAATTAGATATGAGTGACAAACTCAAATAAAATATTTTAACTACATCCCTATTTTAAAATAAAAATTGATACACATCCTTTGATTTTTATTTAACCCAAAAATACCCTTACAATACCTAATAAAAGTCACGGTGTCTCTTCTTTTTCTTATTTATTTCTCTCTCTTCCCCTCTCTTTCTCACGCCGCTCAACCGCTCAACATATCACGTTCTGGTTCTCTCTCTCTCTCTCTCTCTCTCTCTCTCTCTCTCTCTCTCTCTCTCTCTCTCTCTCTCTCTCTCTCTCTCTCTCTTCTGATCTCTTCTCCTCTTCTCTCTCACACACGTCCCCCCCTCCCTTCCTCCTTTTTTTTCTTTTCAATTGATGGTGGTTATGGCAGATGGCAGCGGTATGATGGCGGCGGTTATGGTAGGCGACGACGATGGCTATGGCGACGCTCGGCATAGGGATTGCATCGGGAGGCTATGTGATGGCAGGCTCGTTGTTTGCTTGCAACCCACATGGATGAATCGTGAAGGTGGGTCTGGGTGTGGGGGGTGGAGAGGGGGAGTAGTGGCGTGGTGGTGGCGGTGGATCGGATTTAGGGTTTGTTGGGAAAAAAATAATATTTTTCGATTTAGTTGTCTACAGATGTCTATGGGTGTCTATGGGTGTCTATGGTGTTTGACGGCTAGGGTTGAAAGGAGTTAGGGTTTCAAGATGTCTATGGGTTACTACGGATTACTAAAGGTTTCTACAGAATTCTTTAGATGTCTACAGCAAAAAAAAAATTAAAAAATCATAATTTTCAATTTATTTTGAAAATAAGGGGAAAAAATAGATTTTATATAATGAAAAAATACGAAAAATGAAAATAAAAAAGAAAAAAGTAGCCATAATTTTTAATTTTATGTAGAAAAGAGGAAAAATAGATTTTTATATAATGAAAAATATGAAAGAGAAAGAAAAAAAAAACGTGTTCTACGAAAAATTAAAAAAAAAATGATAGATGCAAATTTAAAAATGTTAAATAATACCATAGTTCATCATAGTATATTTATAATCTGTTGTAATGTTGAATTTGTGAGTAGAGGGGCATTTTTGGAATAAATTTAATAAATGATGTGAAGCAAATTTTAATTAGACTTGTCATTTAGTTCTAATACGGTTTGTCACCAGGGACTTATATCTTAAGACCCCTTAATATTTTGATCAATTATAGTCAATTTACGTCCAGTTTAATATCATAAGTCCAGAAGCTGTCTGGGCTTTTCCCTTGGTAAACCCAGTAAGAACAAACACTTTAGGCTTTTGTTTTTTGGTTACCCAATGTTTTTGAAAAATAGTTTATTTTATTTTATTTAAATATTAATAAAAAAAATTACATATAATTAATGATTAACGTTAAACAAATTAGAGACAAATGAAAGATTAGCATTTAGGAAGATCGTTTGGCGGCGGAAGCATCTTTTGATAGGGAAGATTCCCATCTAGAACCAACCAAGCCATCTCCAAACCCCAGCTTGCGTGTGCTTCAAAGTGGCAATGCATAAACCACACCCCTGCCAATTTTATTCAAAAAAATTAATTATTAATTTATTAAATAATATTAAAATAAGATTAATAAAATAAATGCTGACCTGGATTATCTGCTAAGAACCTAATTGAAGCCCAACCGCCCGACGGCACCGCCACCGTGTTCCGCTCAACCGGGTCAACAAGGTTGTAATTCTTCGGGTCATTTTCCGGGTCGAAATTTCCGAAACCTCTTCCTACGACGAAGAAATTGAATCCATGGAGATGAAGTGGGTGGCTCTCCGCCCCGAGGATACTCGTATCCTGCAATATCAGCTCCACCCCCGCGCCGAAAGGCAAAACCTCAACTCTCGTTCCTTTGCTCACCACTGTATTATTCGGCGGCGTTCCGGTGTAATTAAACCACCGGGTAGGGTACACCGGGAAATCGGATCCGTAAACCCCTCTCGATTTCCCGGCATAGTGCGATTGGAGTAAGGCCGTGTTTGGGCGGACGAAGGACACGTTGTTCACGGAAGCCGAAAATTTCGCCCCTTTCGGACCTTTGCAGGTCACGTTTGCACGATCGCACGGCGTCGTTCCGAGCCCAATCGTGAAGAAGAAACGCCTGTCGATTTTCACCGGAACATTAGCCGGAAACTGTCGCGTTGCTAAACTGCGCAATTTACTGGCGAAATCCGTGGCGAAAACGGTGTCGTTTAGAGCTGGTAGGGTTGGTTTAAACACCGGAAACTTTCTGCCTGGGTTTCCATATTCCAGAATACCAGCAACAGTTGAATTCCCGAATTTCCCGGTACCGGTGATGTACGGGCTCGCCGCCATGAAGAAATTAGCGCGTGGAAACCGTGATTTAGTCTCCAGAAGAAGATTAGTGGTTTGTCCAGGGGCGATTAGTACTGTATCAGCACGAAACGGTTTAACGTAAACTGCATCAGCTTCGACAACAATTAAGGAGTGATTAGCAATGCTGAAGAAGAGATCTTCGTTCAGCGCCGCGTTGATCACACGCAGGAGATAAGTCTTTCCAGGTACCACCCTCACCTTCAACGTATCATCTGCATAATTAGCTTAGATTAGCTTAATTAAACATGATTAAATATTAATGATGCTTTACAATGAATTACTTTTGGCTGAGCAATTATTCAATGGACCAGGAAATCCATTGATAGTATACGCGTTCGACACGTTTGGACCTCCGCCTGTTAGCAAAGCTTGCTTGATTATTTCCTCGGGATCTCCATTGTACCATTCTCCTATAAATACAATTAAAAAAATTAAAAATCGATTTAGAATTAATTAAAAGTTTGAAGCTATTAAGATTGATGATTAATTACCAAAGATGAGTGGGATTTCCTTGTAGGGTTTGGTGAAAGGGTAATTATCTCCTAATTTAGGGTGAATGATTAAAGGACCATAAACAGTTGCTCTTAGCCATGAAATATGTGCATGCCAAAATAGGGTTCCTCTTTGCCCAATTACAGTGAAGTTATACACATAACTATTCCCAGTTTGTATGGGGCATTGTGTTATGTATGCTGGTCCGTCGGCCCATCCACTCCGAAGCTGTCGAATTCCATGCCTGTTATATATATAGATACAATTAAAACATGATGAATGTGTTTAAAACTCAATCAAGAATATATATATACATCTTATCATAAACTATATATACCAATGGATGGAGATATTGTGTTGAACATTGTTGACTACTTCAATAAGAAGGCGGTCGCCTTCCCTAGCGAAGATACTAGGCCCTGGAAATTTACCGTTTACCGTAACCATGCTCTTTGTGTGGCACAATCTTGTCACGTTTTTCATTTGAATCTACAAATAGTAAACAAAATATATACATACATTATATACCTATAATAAAACGCCTATGATTTAAATGAAACATAAATATATGCACACGTTAAATTTGTAGTGTCGGGTTTTCCCTCCGTTAATATGGGGTGGATGAGCATTGATATGTGGGAAGATACAAAGTGCCACGAAAAGAACCGTAAAAGACATTAGTGTTTTCGATGGAGAAATGGCTGCCATTTCTTGTTATTTGATGAATTGATGAAAATATATTGGTTTGATGCATGTTTATATATAGAAGAATGTTGGTTGAATTTTGATCAAGTGGGGGAAATAGTTAATTAATTGATGAAAGAGTGAAGTAGAGCAAAGCTTCAATAGGTTATCCTGGTCGGGCCAATAGGTTGCTGGACGATTATTTTTTGAGTGGTGGCAAAGACAATCCAGTAATGGTAACTGAATATATATAATATAGATACAAGGATTTGTCACACACACACACATGTGTGTATATATATATATATATATATATATATATATATATATATATATATATATATATATATATATATAAAGGATTCTTGAAGACTACTAATAATAAGTATATATAGGTAATATACATTCTATATGATGAAATATTTAGCTCAACTAATTGCGGGAATGGTAAGTTGGTGCAAAATATTAGCATTATCGAGTACTCTTGTGGGCACCAGGTCCGTTTCACCTTAACGGAGTCGTTGAGTCACCATAATTTATATTCCTCAAAAAATATTTCCTGCAAAATACGTAACACAATATATTTAATACGCACGTGTAGATTATAAATTAAGAATTGGTGTTTTGTCTATTATGTACTTGAGTTCTTAGTGTGGAAGCCAATCAAAGGGTGAATGTTTTTATTTCTTTAAATTTTTTATCTTTTATATTTATGTTATAGAATTGGTGAATTGCTGATATAAATTAATGGGCCGGGCTTTTAACGGATTGGAGTTTCAAGCTTTGGCCCAAACAATCCAAATCCAATGTGTGGTCTACGAAATTAAACAGGCTTATTTTCAGTTTAATGAATATAATGAATAATATATATATATATATATATATATATATATATATATATATATATATTTTATATTATCTAATATATGAGAAATACAACTTGACTTTAGCGGTAAATAATACTGATATAATTTATTAATGTTGGACTATCCCCTCCAATGAAAACAAAACACGTGGACCATCTATTTTATTTCACCATCAATCCTCACAAAACTGTACAACATATCTCTGTACACCGCTGTCGTACGTGGACGATTGCAATTGGACCACATTTTTTAAAATCTCTGAACTAGTTGACCTAGGGCTCTGTGTCCTAAGTAAAACACACGTGACATTAAGCACGTGCGAGAGTGGAAACTAAAGATGAAGGCCGAATCTCTGTCCTGCAAGATCGCATCTAACTTGCGCAACACCGATCCTAGATTTCTCAAGATCGAATTCCATCCACACATTTTGCTGATGGTGATGCCCGATGACGTAAGCCTCAATCCCCAAAAGATCCGAGTTCCCAAACGTGAAGCATTGCACCGAATCATTCCCCCTCACTTCATACGGGACCCGGTACAGCAACCGCTCGCCCGTCACCGTTATCTCCGCGCCCCGAAACACTAAGCTCACAGACGGCAGTTTAGGCGGGTCCGTTAAGTTTAACGGCACCCGAAAACACAAATCAAACGCCCCCTGGAACACAAAATCCGGATCCTCCAAAACCCGCAGGAAATTCGATGTTTGGCTTACGAACTCGTTTCTCAGTGCGGTGTACGCGGGTCCGAGGAGGAAGGTGAACTGCGTGCCGGAGTCGACCATGGTTTGACCCGCCCCGGTGTGGTCGGGTTCGAATATGGATTTGGGTAGCTGGAGTAATTTTTGCGAGACCATAATGCCCTCGAGCTGGACAGTGTACGCAACTCTGTCGAAGTAAGGGAGAGGGGTAGAAATCTGGATCAATGGGGTGTAGTTCAGAGGCATAAGCCACGTGGCATTGGATTCGCCGAAGAGTAGAATACCCGAAAAATCCGAACCCGAAATGCAGTAGGAGAATTTCTTGAAACCCATTTGAGAGATGAAAGAGAGAGATCCAAATATTGTTCCAGATATTTTTAGAAGTACTTGCGTTTGCAATCTCATATGTACCAAAATCTGATATCTTCAATTTCTTTTGATTTGATTAAAACAAGATATTATGCATAGAGGATATCTCTATTTGATACGTTGTAATGATGGTTTTATGTGCTTGTGCTGTGATAACAGATAAGCTTCCATACTCTATTAGAATCCTTCTTGAATCTGCTATACGTAATTGTGATGGCTTCCAAGTGACCAAGGCCGATGTTGAGAAAATTATTGACTGGGAAAAGACTTCACCTAATCAGGTCGAGATTCCCTTCAAGCCTGCCCGTGTACTTCTCCAGGTATTATTCTTGGTTTGTATTATATAGACTTTGGTATCTTTAACAATTAGTGTGCAGATTTCATGTGAAAATGTTCCTTTTTGTTGCTAGGATTTTACTGGTGTACCTGTTGTTGTTGTCCTGGCTTGCATGCGTAATGCTATGAACAAGCTCGGCGGTGATTCTGACAAGATCAACCCATTGGTATGCACCATGTCCTCTCTTGTTTTGTATTCCTTTTTAGTAACGAAATATTGGAAAGTCTCACTAGTAATGTTACCTACATTCGAATCATAGGCACATAAGTAGGTAATAGGTCAATTCGCAATTAACATATGGTGCTGAATATGTCAAGGGAAGTTTGCATGTCCCCTGGCATACTAACTCAGATCTCCGAAATGCCACGTGAGTCATTTTTTATTTGGATCTTTGAGTAGTTGTTTATCGAGAATAAATGAAGTTCGAAAAAACAATATTTAGGTTTAATTGTTCATCATTCTTGGTGTGATTTAGGTTGTTATATAACATTTGAACAATATTTATTGAAATTCTCAGTATCCACGGTTTTAATTAATTTGACAAAATTATTTCATATTATTATTTGCCGGGTGAACGCGAACGGGACTCGACCGTTACAAGTTCCATTATATAAATTGTTTTCTCTTCCCTTCTCTACCGACTTCCAATCAATACTATCTCTTTCGCTTCGCTGAATCCCCAACTAAAAACCCCTTCATCTTTCTCTCTAACTCTAATTTCAATGGCTGATTTTCTGAACAGGTCTTTCAAGAAAGTTAATACAGAAAACAGTCTTCAAGATAGACTGAGTAATCTACCAACGGAAATTCTATACACGATTTTTTCGTACCTCTGACCTAAAATCAGCCATGAAGATGTCTGCTGTATCCAAAGATTTTTACGATTTCTGGGCAAAATCAGAAGTCCTTGCCATCAAGATTAAAGATATGGAGCCGATTTTACTGGATCTTGATCGCGGCAACAAATTGCGGGTTATGTTCGAGAAAAACATTCTTGACATGCTGCATCGGCGCAAAAGTTACGGAGTTCCGCTAACAAGATGTACTATCGCGTTACATTCGCTTGTGAGCTCTAGATTCGTAACCGAGGTTCTTCACACCGTTGTCGATTCGAACGTTAAACATCTACACGTACAAGCTTTTACCGGGTTTTTCACACCGTGCGCAAGATTTCCAAGTTCAATCAATTGTTCTTCATTAACAACACTCTGCATTAAGGACGTTTACGGGGAAAGTTTCGAGCTTCCCAAGAGTGTTATCTTGCCAAACTTGAAAGTTTTGCGTCTCCACGACTTCGAATTTTCTAACGATAACTACAACGGGGCCATTTTTTAAGGATGCCCAAATCTTCAAAAATTAGTCATAGTCAAGTGTCGGATGAAACCCGAGGATAATCTCCGAAACTTTCACGTTAAATCTTTGAAACTCAAGAAGTTGGTATTCAAATCCTGGAGAATACATTGGGATTGCTATAATCAGTCGATTCATGTCAATGCGCCCGAGTTGGTTTGTTTTAAGTTCAAAGGCAATCTTCCAATATTTAAATTTGGGGATGGTAATCTGTTGCATTTGGAGAGGGCTTGCTTCGATTTGAGCGATCTTAATA
The DNA here is from genome assembly GCF_056151865.1 of Erythranthe guttata. Lineage (NCBI taxonomy): Eukaryota > Viridiplantae > Streptophyta > Magnoliopsida > Lamiales > Phrymaceae > Erythranthe > Erythranthe guttata. The sequence continues at coordinate 1,620,121 of NC_142542.1, read as the reverse complement.
GCGACAGAATGATGTTGACTTCTGAAAGACTGTTAAATATCCTTTATGAGATGAGACATGTTAAGTTTGTATCTTCATCGACAAATACTAAGAAGGTAATACAAAAGCATATTTTTTCTTTTTGGTTCCCCCCCCCCCCCCCCCCCCCCCTCGATTTGATTGTTTATTCGTCATCATTGGAGTATTTCAGTTTCATGCATGCACATCTGGTATAGAGGGAATGTTCTGGGACAGATGAAGTAAAAGTATAACAAGAAGTTTGTAGAACATCCTAATTCTTACACACAATGTCATAACCTGATTTTTTTGGCCAATTTTGTTTATTTTTACGTTGCCTAGGTTATTGCCAACTTTCATGTTTTGGGAGATCCTGGAACACTTGTATCAAACAATCTCGAGGTCCTTAAATGGAAAGTTCAGGAATGCATAAAGCGTTTCCAAGATTTAGTGAAGGATGAGGTACTGTTTACTTATTTGCTTCTCAATTAAGTTCCAGTGCTGTTTTCGGATTTACGGTCTAAATGTTTTTTCTTCCTGTTTACAGAGTGAAGCCAACTGAGGCAGACGCAACTGCGTTATTTCATTAAAGGAGTTATATGGAAATTTTCAGGTTTTGATGTAGTATGTTTTTTTTTAGAAGAATGGTTGTGTAATGGCATTATTCTTGTTGCGTAAGATACTTAATTGTCCTGTACTGTCGTTCAATATTAATCAAGACGGAACAAAGTGTCTCTTCATGGTTTCGTACAAGCACCGAGTGTGATCAACATTAGGTAGAATGTCTCATCATATTGCAGTAGCACGTCAGAAACATTAGTTATTAGACAAACCCCCGTGTTTATTAATTAGTAAGAAATGACACCGACACCATTGAAGTATCGGTCTCATCATATCATACGTTACAAGATACTGAAACAAAATTGCAAATCTCATGAGACCCTAAACAAGCTTCGGAAGTTGCACTTATCCTCTATCTGAAATATGCCAGTTGATAAATTTCAACATTCTATAATCGATAATCTTGTCTGTCCAGCTCCAGCCATGGAAAGCCAATTCACTACCCTTCCGTAGTTTCACTTCGCATCTATCAACTCTGTAGTTTCCAAATTCCAACACAACGACCTTTTTTTTTTTTTTTTAAATCGACAATGCTGTGAATCTTGAATTTGAAACGACGGCCTTGGATCACAGCCTGTTACTTTATCCAGAGTCGTTTGCTTGCTGAGGGACCAGGTTTTCGTTGAGCATTTCGTCTAATAAACCGCGAGCTCCGTTTACATCACCGTTAGCGATAAATCCATCAACCAGAATATCATACATTTTTGGATATAGTTGCACGGACTTTTTGGCGCATTTCAGTCAGCACCACTGTCACCGTATCAAACTCCCCAGCCTCAAAGAGTGCTCGTAAAATCGTACTATACGTACACTAGTCAGGTGAACATCCTAGCTCTTTCATAGCACCCATCAGTTTAATCCCATCATCCACCTTCTTTTCCACACACAACCCCTTAACGTAGGTGTAGATCCATCAAGAACCAAATTGTGACACATTACATCAGGCTTATGTGCACTCATATTCATATGTTTCAACAATCCAAAAGCCTTCCCCTTTCCAATCCTTTTATCCCGACAAAGAATCGAAAGCAAGAGATACACAACAACCATCAAACATGTTTTTATCACCGTAAAAGATGATCAGATCAATAAAAAGTGTTTGAAAGTTTTCGACTTGCCAGGATTTGTTGGTGGGGGCAATTCGAGGCTTTCTTTTGAAGAGAAAATGGTATGATTGGGATTAGGATTTGATGGTTTTGGATTTTCTGATTGATTGATTGTTTGAATAGCAAAGTTTTATTGTCGCCATGGATGAAGTATGAATCCCCTCAACATTTTGATTTTGCCCCCAAATCTGATTTTTGGTTCAATTAAGCAAACTATTTAAATTGAACTTGTTTTGACTAGGAATATGGCCTATTAAGATTTAAATTGAACTTGTTTTGACTAGGAATATGGCCTATTAAGGCGTTCGGATTATGATATGTTTATGAATGTTGAGACGTAATTAATCAACCAATCTTGTGTTTGATGATGTAATAACAGCTAATGCCTGCACATAGAAGATGCCAAGCTTTCAGAGGAGAGAGCACAGATGATAAGGATATGCTTTTCAGTGTGAGGAAGTTAACATTCTTTCAAATGAAGAACCAAGTTGGTGTATTCATGCCTTCCAACGCAAACGAAGATGTTTCCGACTTCAGAATCGAAGGCAGCTGGTTCGAGAGATCGTGCCTCATGCTGGAAACTGGGATAATATCATTGCTCAAGTCCCAACACCATATTTATCTTCACTACAACATTTTAGCCTTTATACGACGCATGTTTTACCCGACGGTTTGAAAACCGTCGTATAAAAGACCGTTCTTGACGCTTTTTGAATCGATTTTGACACATAAAAACCATCGTACAAAATAATATTATTGACGTTTTTTAAACCAATTTCGACACATAAAAACCGTCAAGAAAAAAACTAATTTGATTTAAAAATAATCTTAAAAATGAACCTGATTTATAAATAATTAAATAAGCAAAAAGTTTCCCAAATTCGCTTTAATCTTTTTCTCTTCCCGTCGATACATCTAGAAAAGCTAGGGCTTTTCTCCACCGCCGCTATCGCCGTCGCGGTCGCCACCTCCACCGCCGCTATCGTCGTCGCGTGGCGTCGCAATCATATATCCACCGCCATCGTCGTCTCCATCGCTATCCCCTCCTTCATTGTTGTCTCCATCGCAATCGGAATCCCTTCCTCCACCGCCATCGCGATTACAACCGCCACCGCCATCGCGATTACCACCGCCACCGCCACCGCCACCGCCATCGCCAATGCCACTTATGTCTCCGCTTTCTTCTCGTATTGATTTTTTGCCCTAAAATTTCTGTCTACCTACGTTTTACTTTTTATACATTTTATTAGATAAATTTGTATTGTTGCCAATGGACTTCATCATTTCTAGACTGCCGAAATTCACTGTCCTCTCTCCTTCTTTAGCTCATTGGCTTGAATGTGCAATAAAAAGCTTCAACTTGGGAATGTGAATGCCGTCTCTATGAGCTTTGGCCCAATTGATTGCTTTCAGATAGTTTATCTAGGTAAAGTATTAATCCTTTCAATTTTAATTTGAAGTGCTTTTCTTCAAGCCTTTGACTACGTAGATTTGTTTATTTTTCCTCAGTTTTGAAGGACAAAAAATGCATATTATTTTAGCTGTATAATATCTGCAATTTTTGTTGATGAGAATCTTTTGTGTTGCACTTTTGTATTATTATATTTCATGTTAACTTTAAACCATTTTCAAAGGTATGAAATTTATCTTACAAGAAATAATTATCTGATTATAACACAGATTTACGGATATATGAAGTGTCGTAGTGACCACTGGAAAGGGTCCTTGAAGTCATTAATATCAAGAGGTATGCATATAATAGTGTTCTGAATATAATAGCCTCAAGGTCCACAATTCTCGGTTATCAATGAATTAATTTTGGTTCTAACAGGTTGGTCTTATTTCAGGTTGCTGCTCTATTTTACGTAGGAACAAACGAATCTCATCAACCAATATCCGAGCATCTCTTTTATGCGCAAGATTTTGTTGATGAGGTAATTACTGGAGTCTCCGTGTTTCAATCATTTCCGTTAAGATTTATTTGTCTTGGTGTTTTCTTTATGAGTTGATGTACATCATTGCATTTTCATGACTTCTTTTTCCAGTTGAGGATACCTCTGAAATTTGAGTATGTTATACAGGGCTCATTCATCCGAGATTATCATACCTTATCATAAGTTCTCCAAGAGCCTTATACATTCATTTTCCTGTGGAATACGGTTTAAAATTTGTTTTGAAACAGAAGATTCTTCTGAAAGAAGGTACGTGTTATAATTTAATCATATGTATATTATGTATCAAGAGAAGTAGTTTTAATTTGGTAGGTGCAGTTGCCTGCAAGATGGTCTGGTTCAAAATAAAAGTATTTACTGGTAATAAGTATTTTCTTGATTTTGGCTGGACAATTTGATACCCCCTTGGTTTTCATGCTCTACATGTTCAAGTACCTTTGTGGATTGATTTTTATATATAATATTTGGTATTATTGATTAATCTTGGGTTCTTTTCATACAGGTAAGCTATAGCATTGATACAAAACCATTATTAATGATAAGGATGTTGACAACTCAAGTCTGAGTGAGGGACGGATCGTTTCAATTAATATTACCCATTATGAGTAAGATTTTTCTACATCCAATAAAAGCTACATAATCAGTTTGCAAGCTTCGTCTATAAACTCCGTCATCCATATATTATCTCTTTATCCAACTCAAGTGTTTGGTCAATTTCTTGCTTAAATTTTTGCATATTTGATGATTAATTCTCTGAGTAAGGTCTTGATTGGATGATTCAAGAATTCTGGCCTTGCAGGGCAGGCCCTAGTGCTTTTTTTAATGGGAGGAAATGTTTAGACAGATACAACTTCAGTTCCTCCAACATCAGGCCTAGGTAAACAATATATTGTTCTTAATACTTAATTACTAAAGTTCTATTTAATTTAAACTAATATTGTCATTTATTTTCAGACATTGAGTATGCCCTGCACTAAACCAGCTCATAGTTATCGCCATCGTTGCTCTAATTCTCTTATGTTCATTTTATGGAGTTATATTAAACTTTCATATTTTATGTTTTGTGATTTTTTCATGATTTTTAATATCTTTCTTTATATACTAAACTAAGATATGCAATTTTTCCAGATTTTCACATGTTTATGAGGTTTTATGGCCTCTCCTAAGCGATATCTCAAGGCTTGACAACACTGCATGTTAATCAGGTGAACCTTCTTTATATTATTTATACTTTCTTCATAATACAATTTGATTTCTTTTATGTTATTTCGTTTCAGTTTAAAGTGATCTACCAGTAGATATATCGTAGATATATTTTCTGGTGATGGAATAACTTGTTTTTTTCTCTGGATTGTACAGGAACACATTGTAAATGGGAGCATGGGATCAAGGACACACATGCCACTAATTAACCAAATTTAATTAAATTCAAAGTTATTAGCTTGTGTTGTTTTTGTTACACTGAGATGTATAGACTTTAGAAGTGAATGTAAGTGTTGTTTTAAAGATAATTTTCGTGAAGTTTGGTTTTGCATACTTTTAGAAAACAAGAATTCCTGTATTTGGGGAATCCTAGTGATTTTTGGCATTTGTATATGTTCGTGTTGGGAAATTATAATAATTTTTGGCATGCGGTTACATTTTTTAATAGGTTTCAGTATTAATTCGAAGAAAATATTGAAAAATATATACAAGTATTTATGACGGTTTTCAACTGTTGAGAAATGTATTCTTGACGGTTTTCAAAATATGTATGAGTATTTACGACGGTTCTCAAAGCGTCGAGAAACATTATTCCCGACGGTTTTTTTACACGTGGAAGTATATACGACGGCCTTTTTCTTGACGGTTTTGTGACGGTCGAAAACCGTCAAGAATAATGCTCCCGACGGTTTTTCTACTTTTCCCGACGGTTTTTTACCATCGCATAAAGCCATAAATGTTGTAGTGCTTGTAAAACTATTTTGGTCTGTAATTTGATGGAATCAATGCAGATGCACAGGAAACACGGTGCACAAAGTATTCTACTTGGGAAAGATAGCTTTGGGGTGACTGTAGATTACGCCGGAAATTAACCAGGACAGATCAGGTGAGGATTAATGTCTATATTTAACGAGTTTGCGTTTTGAATAAGTCCTTTAGACCCTTTGTTTTGATTTTAAGAGCTTTATGGGGTTTTGTAATTAGTGTTCTATGTTTGCTGTATTTTACCTTAATATGTCTACTAAGCCTCGTTTGGTTACCAAGATAAGATTAACCTGGATAATATAATTTGCACTCTAAAACTATCAATTTTGGCTATTTCAGAAGTTCTTAAACACTAAATAAATTAAAGTTTCATTATTTCAGAAAAAGAGGTAAAATTCTTCAATACTCATGCCACATCAATATCAAAAAACGAGCGGAAAAAAAGAAAGAAAGATATAGTGCAATTTAAAATAATGTTACTAAAAGTCTAAAACCGTACTAAAAGCTCCGATCCATGTAATGTCCACCTGAGTGTAGCCTTAGTTTCTTCTTCTCTTCTTCGCGCGCCTATCATCATCATCACTTGATGATCCAGATTCAGATTCTTCTTGTGAGTTTTGTTGTTGGATTACGAGCCTTGGCATGTTTTTGTAATAGTCTTGCAAGTTGTCTGTGATGCCGCCAAGTCCAATGGAAATGAAATAGTTTATGGCAAACCTAGTGTTGATTGGATTATCCTTTGGAAATATAGATTCGTCGAAAAATTCTTTACTCAGACGTTCACTGAGCATGCGAATTCCGAGGTGCTCGGATAATTCCTGGAAGAGAAACTTGATGAAAATACGAGAAGAAGAAGTTGTGCTGTCTTTAGTCAACCGTATATACGCCAAAACGTGCCAAGGCAACGCGTCTGTGGCAAGTAGATGAGCAAAGAAGTTTGCCACATTCCGTATTTTATTCGTCTCGAGGTGATGTATGGTGGAGTATTGGTGGACAAAATACTTTTCAAAGTTTTCCTTGTGAATATTCTTCATCATACAAAACCGCTGCCCAATGAGTCCGTAGTAGCGTATGTAGGTTCGCTCCTGGCTGCAGCATTCTAACAGCATAATGCAGAGTTCCATCTCGTGACCAGGCTCCGTTTCCATTATCTCCATCAGCTTATGCCCTGCTTCTTCAAAATCAACACTAGACATAATCGTCAAATACATACTTCTTAGAAGATTGATCAAATTCGTCTCTGTTTCATCCCTTATTAATTCCGATTCCGATTCTAATTCTTGATCATCTGAATCTTCTTCTTCTTCTTCTTCTTCTTCTTCTTCTTCTTGATCTCCTAGAATATCCTTCTTCAGTTGTTCATATATTTTCTCATTCTCTAGGAAATTCGGATCCGCCTTGAAAACATCTATGGCGATTTGGGGGTCAATCTCATCAGCCAATGACAACTCAACATGGGTAAATTGGTCTTCTTTCTCCACTAAATCCAATTCCGGACGAATAGTAGGGTACCCCTGGAACTTCGCTTTACGCAATGCAAATAGGCCTTCGATCAAGAACTGGACACGTTCATGTATTTGTTTTCCTTCATGAAGAATCCCACGGAATCGCTCAAACACACCATGCAATCCACGTGGACAAACTTCTAGAAGCAAAGCCCCACATTCTGTAACGAAGCCAACAGCCACTTCAACACTGTCATCGGTTGGCTTTTCGAGCAGCAAAGTGAGCAGCTCGAGAGAGATAAGCTCATGGACTACGTTCTGATTCACCAGGTGCGCTATAAATTTGACCGCAGCAAGTAATCTTGGCTTATCATTGCGCTTGTATGCAATCTGGAACTGTAATATTATCCTACGCAATAGAACGAGCCCAACTTCAGGGAACTTGGTGTTTACCACAGCAACCAATGCTGCAAATACGTCGGTGAAACGCGGACACGCTGTTTGAGACTTGATGCATGATCGACAAAATAAACCCCTACCTCGTACTAGATTCTCCGCAAACAGTTCCAGAATTATGTTCTTGATGTTGTTGGTACTCACTTTGTTGACCAACCCGTTGATACTCTTTCTCAACGCATCCCACGCATGTCTTTGATACTCGACGCTGCTTTCGTCCTTGATTTCTTTCATCATTCTCGCACACGGAGGAATATACACCGCCATGCCAATTTTATTTTATTTTCACAGGGAATAATAATAGGTTTGTTTCTTTTCTTCTAGGGTTTATAATAAGAATAAGAATAAGAATAATAATGTTGAACATAGACAAGAGAGAGAGAGATATATATAGACATTGTGAGAATTGGAGTTGTTGTAGGAATACAAGTTCCAAAGGAATACTTTTGATTGGCTGGATAATTCAAATTACCTACTAATTAATTATGACTCCAATTGATTTCAATCATTCCATAATTCTACTAAGCCCATCCCTTCAATTTTACGTGCCTTAGGGCCCATTGAATATATTTTTCCATAATTTTTTTTTACATCAACATAAGAGTATAAATTTGTGTATGAGGTCTTTGAGTATTAACAAATAACAATACATAACTACGAGTGCACGCTAACTTTTTTTTAGAAAAAGAAGATATATTACGTTTATATTAATTTCATGAACCTCCTGGTAAATCTTCATACTAAGGAAAGAAAATAATACAAAATCAATTAATGGAACTATCAAATATACGGTTTCCTAAATGAGTGGATATTGTTGATTTCACAACACTCCCCCTTAAGCTGGAGAGTGAATATCGAGAACTCCCAACTTGACTAAGATCGCGACAAAATCATCCTTCCCAACGGCTTTGTGAACACATCGGCCAATTGGTTTCTTGAAGCGACGTAAGTAGTGGTAATTGATCCATCTTAAATTTTGTCTCTAATAAAATGGCAATCCCTCTCAATGTGTTGTGTTCTCTCATGGAAGACCGAGTTTGCAGCTATGTGTAAAGCTGCTTGGTTATCACAATAAAGTGTAGCAGCTTCAGTTTGTGTAGTTTCCAAATCACTCAGGAGGTCTTTAAGCCAAGAAATCTCACAATATGCTCCTGTCATTGATCGATATTCCGCTTCAGCTGAAGATAAAGATACTGTCTTTTATCGCTTGCTTCTCCATGAAATCAACGATTTTCCAAGGAAAACACAATATCCCGTTGTTGATCTTCGGGTTGTTGGGCAACCTACCCAATCTGAATCGCAGTAGGCACGCAACTTTAAATCACTTTGTGCTGGAAAAAATAGGCCTTGGCCTGGTGCTGACTTGAGGTACCGCAATACTTGTTGTGCAGCAAAACCTCAACTCTCGTTCCTTTGCCCACCACTGTATTATTCGGCGGCGTTCCGGTGTAATTGAACCACCGGGTAGGGTAAACCGGATCCGTAAACCCCTCTCGATTTCCCGGTATAGTGCGATTGGAGTAAGGCCGTGTTTGGGCGGACGAAGGACACGTTGTTCACGGAAGCCGCAAATTTCGCCCCTTTCGGACCTTTGCAGGTCACGTTCCCACGATCGCACGACGTCGTTCCGAGCCCGATCGTGAAGAAGAAACGCCTGTCGATTTTCACCGGAACATTAGCCGGAAACTCGCGCGTTGCTAAACTGCGCAATTTACTGGCGAAATCCGTGGCGAAAACGGTGTCGTTTAGAGCTGGTAGGGTTGGTTTAAACACTGGAAACTTTTTGTCTGGGTTTCCATATTCCAGAACACCAGCAACAGTTGAATTCCCGAATTTTCCGGTACCGGTGATGTACGGACTCGCCGCCATAAAAAAATTAGCACGTGGAAACCGTGATTTAGTCTTTAGAAGAAGATTAGTGGTTTGTCCAGGGGCGATTAGTACTGTATCAGCACGAAACGGTTTAACGTAAACAGCATCAGCTTCGACAACAATTAAGGAATGATTAGCAATGCTGAAGAAGAGATCTTCGTTCAGCGCCGCGTTAATCACACGGAGGAGATAAGTCTTTCCAGGTACCACCCTCACCTTCAACGTATCATCTGCATAATTAGCATAGATTAGCTTAATTAAACATGATTAATGATTTATAACAATTAATTACCTTTGGCTGAGCAATTATTCAATGGACCAGGAAATCCATTGATAGTATACGCGTTCGACACGTTTGGACCTCCGCCTGTTTGCAATGCTTGCTTGATTATTTCCTCGGGATCTCCATTGTACCATTCTCCTATAAATACAATTAAAAAAAATTAAATTTTGATTTAGAATTAATTAAAAGTTTTAAGCTATTAAGATTGATGATTAATTACCAAAGATGAGTGGGATTTCTTTGTAGGGTTTGGTAAAAGGGTAATTATCTCCTAATTTAGGTTGAATGATTAGAGGACCATAAACAGTTGCTCTTAGCCATGAAATATGTGCATGCCAAAATAGGGTTCCTCTTTGCCCAATTACAGTGAAGTTATACACATAACTATTCCCAGTTTGTATGGGGCATTGTGTTATATATGCTGGTCCGTCGGCCCATCCACTCCGAAGCTGTCGAATTCCATGCCTGTTATATATACATACATATATATATAGATATAGATAGAATTAAAAACATGATAAATATTTTTATATTCAATCAAGAATATATGTATGAATTAAATATACCAATGGATGGAGATATTGTGTTGAACATTATTGACCACTTCAATAAGAAGGCGGTCGCCTTCCCTAGCGAAGATACTAGGCCCTGGAAATTTACCGTTTACCGTAACCATGCTCTTTGTGTGGCACAATCTTGTCACGTTTTTCATTTGAATCTACAAATAGTAAACGAATTATATTTATATACATATACATTATATACTTATAATAAAACGCGTATGATTTAAATGAAACATATGTATATGCACACGTTAAATTTGTAGTGTCGGGTTTTCCCTCCGTTAATATGGGGTGGATGAGCATTGATATGTGGGAAGATACAAAGTGCCACGAAAAGAACCGTAAAAGACATTAGTGTTTTCGATGGAGAAATGGCTGCCATTTCTTGTTATTTGATGAATTGATGAAAATATATTGGTTTGATGCATGTTTATATATAGAAGAATGTTGGTTGAATTTTGATCAAGTGGGGGAAATAGTTAATTAATTGATGAAAGAGTGAAGTAGAGCAAAGCTTCAATAGGTTATCCTGGTCGGGCCAATAGGTTGCTGGACGATTATTTTTTGAGTGGTGGCAAAGACAATCCAATAATGGTAAGTCTATATATATAATATAGATATAAGGATTTGTTATATATATATATATATATATATATATATATATATATATCTATATATATATATATATATTGAAATATATAGCTCAACTTATTGCGGGAATGATAAGTTGGTGCAAGATATTAGGATTATCGAGTACTCTGGTGGGCACCAGGTCCATTTTACCCTAACGGAGTCGTTGAGTCACCATAACTTGTATTCCTCCAAAAATATTTCCTGCAAAATACCTAACACAATATAATAAATTAAGAATTGTTGTTTTGTCTATTATGTACTTGAGTTCTTAGGGTGGAAGCCAATCAAAGGGTGAATGTTTTTTTTATTTTTTTATTCTGATCTATAATATTTATGTTAGAATTGGTGAATTCCTGATATAAATTAATGGGCCGGGCTTTTAACGGATTGGAGTTTCAAGCTTTGGCCCAAACAATCGAAATCCAATGTGTGGTCTATGAAATTAAACAGGCTTATCTTCAGTTTAATGAAAGAAAATGCTCTTTACGGGTTAAAAAGTGCTATTTACCGTTCAAAACAAAAAAGTGTTTATCTCTCTAAAACCCCTAAAATTTTCGAAAAAAATGGACGAACGCCCAAGTCGGGCGCCCGCCGCCTGAACAGACGCCCAAAGTGGGCGTCCGTTCAGACGACCGGCGCCCGACTTGGGCGTGTAAACAGCTTTTGGACGCCCGGTTTGGGCTTTTCCCGGGCGAACCGGCGCCCGGTCCAGGCGTCGGTTCGGCCGGGAAAAGCCCAAACCGGGCGTTCGATTATTTTTTTTTTTTTTTTTTTTTTTTTCTGTTTTAAAATAAAATATTTTTTTTTTCTGAATTAAAATAAGTTAGTAAATTTAATATAATTGGACGATAATTTTTTTTTTTTTTTTTCAGGATGTCTAATTGGACGAAAAAATTCGGACTGAAAAAAGGAAAGGACCCCTAATAAAATATGTTGTTCAAAACCTTATTATTATTATTATTATTATTATTATTATTATTATTATTATTATTATTAGAACATAATATAATAATAATAATAACATACTAACATTCATTATAACATAATAACATAATAATAATAACATACAATGTCAATAGTAATACATTCATTCCAATAAAAAAAAAAAAAAAACTAAATCAAACACTATTTAGAATATCTCACGTTTCACGTCGACTCCGCAACGCCTTTGGTAGACTACTCTGACCTCCCATATATTGGAAAATGATTATGCTTCCCGTATACTACTCTGACCTCCCATCTATCGTCCGACCGTAGCTTTCCGACAATTTGAAAACCACAGTTTCTTTTTTTGCTACCAGTCCTTCTCGGGCGCGCGTTTGGGTTAGTTGATGGACATTCTCGTTTCTCCCCGTATAGGTCACAAGTCAGAAAAATCCTTTTTTTAGAACAACTTTTTTTTAGCATTTTCACAAAAAGACCTCTTGCAACGAACCTCGCCCAAACCACTACCTCATCCTTCGAGTCAAACAACTGAGTTGTTGTAAAATAATCGGTATGATCAACTTCAATTGTAGACGTATCGTCCTGAAAAAAGCGTAAAAAAATTGATAAAAAAAAAAAAAAAAAAAAAAAAAAAACGTTTCAAAGCCAAAAGCCCAACTCGGGCGCCCGAAGGTGCAGTGCACGCCCATGTTGGGCGTGCAAGAGCCAACTGCACGCCCAACATGGGCGTGCACTGCACCTTCGGGCGCCCGAGTTGGGCTTTTAAACGTTTAGCCCATTTTTTTCGATCGAAAAGACGGAATTTTTACCTCGTTGTGTCCGCTATCCAGATCTTCATCCGATGAACTCATTTATGTTCGTATATCACACCAATAAGTATGATTTGTGATGAAATCGTCTTGAGAGCGAATTTTTTTAGAGAGAGAAAGAGAGAGAGTCTTTGAACGGTAAATAGCAATTTTCAAACGGAAAAAGCAAATCCCTTAATGAATATAATGAATAATATATATATATATATATATATATATTAATTTAATTATTCCCTTTAGAACGTCGTATGTAATACTGCTATACTGCAGGTGGATTCATTTTTGTAACCCGAAATAATTTTTGTAAAAAACAACTAAACGTGTGTTGTCCTGATGTAATAGTTTTTACTCCAAGCTAAGTCACGGGCTATAAAATTCAAATAAGGATGAAAAATATTATTTTTGGCCTGATGTATATTTATATAATGGAAAATCAGCAAATAATATATATTTCATGTAAAAAAAATAGTGGTGAAGAAATTAAATTAAATTGCAGTCCCTTGTCCCTGAGTCACATGATACACTACAAGAATCCAAAAATTAAAACTCCCATAAACTCAACAATATTTTCCTAATTCATATAATGAAGTTGAAGAATTTTATTATTGGTGGGGGAGATTTAATTTGTACGTTTGGATGCATGTATATGGACGGCTGAGATCTTAGCTGGCAGATGATGTCTTCTTCCCCAACAAATTGGGAGAGATTATTTCCATGAGTTGGGCCACCGGGATTTATTTAAGTAATGGACTTGAATTTACTCAAAAAAAAAAAATAAAAAAAAATCATGTATTTAATATTCCACACTCCCTCTCTCAACTTGCTTAATCCCTCTAACCATTTTATACAAATAACACTCCCCAAAATCAAAATCTGCTGCCACACAATTACAATCATCCAAACACATCTCTCCACACTCTTTTTTACCAACATTATTATTACCACATACATAACTAGAAACACTCTTAATTACACTAATCACACCTCTTAATTCAACCATTTCCGCATCGACAAAGTACAAATCCCATAAGGCTTATTGCACGACAAAGGAAGATCACAACTACTTAAGCTAAGTGCTTGATAAGTAAGTAGCTTCGAATTTGCCCTTCTCTTCCGAGTAATGATAAATGTTTAAATTACCCGTGCTCTTCTCTAGTGAAAGAAATCGCGGGGGGTCGTTCGATTTTATCGAATCGATTCGTTCTTGCCGTTGAATATTTCGAGCCCGGTTGAAGTTAGCTGCATGAATGTGATGTTTTTTTTTAATTGAAGGCTGATATTCCCAATATGAATACTTCCACTTGCCATAGTTCAAGTATAGTGCAATATTGTCATACTGAATTTCCATTGAATAGAATAGTGTTGAGTTGACTGGGAAAGAAGTTAACCGAGTTTGCGAACTCAGTCTTTGCCCCCACAGCATACTATCAGTCGGAAAATTGAAGCTCTGCCTTTTAATCAAGTTTAAGGCGTCCACTAACACCATATTCCCTGTCCTTAGCAGATTTAATCTCTGCATCAATTAGTATATTTTATTTCAAGAATATATCAGAGACCAAATAAAAAAAAAAAAGGAATGGTTGATTAATTAAATAATTATATTCGCCGGTGATTTTGAGGCAGAAGAAGAAAGTTGTGGTCTTCCATGGGGAATAAAAGTTCGGCAGAAGCATTAGCTGCTCCTTAATTAAAAGGTTTGATTTTATTTTTACATATATATGCAAAAGTAAAATAAATAATTTATTAGCTGCTCATTAGTTGCGTTTATAGAGATACTGATCGTGTAAAACATTTGTGCTTGTGTGAAATACTGTTTGGGGTAACTTATATATAACTAATGTATGTTATGTTTATGATTCAAAATGTCTGGAGCGAATGTTTCAGTTGACGGACAATGAACGAGGACAACCGTCAATATTGAATATGGAAGAATTTCCTTCACTTTCTGCTACTAAATCCATTCCTTACAGTAAAAGGAGAAATAAAATAGATTTAAGCACTACTTCGGAACGAAGAACAGAGGCGGTGGTGGTTCCGAACATTGGTCCATTGCACGGTGAAGCATCAACTTCGATAAATGACTCGTACGACATATCCTTGCCCGCCGACTTTGTAAAGAAGGCCCCACCTTCTTCTTTTACTAGAAAACCAAAGCCTCGTCAAAATTATCACGAACATGAAGCGTCAAAGAGAAATTCAAACTTCTCACGTGGAACTGACGTAGATGAACCTTTTGATATATGCTTCACCGAGCCTAGAAAATCCAGTCATCGTAGAAATTCATCACATGATAAATATAGTGGAAAGTGGGTCCAAAAGGTACAATCTTCTGAAGAGAATGTGCATTCGGAAGATAATACGGAGAAAATTGATGATGTGGAGTGGAATACTCGGTTATAGAGTCGGGGAAAGTGTTGAGACCTGGAATGGTATTATTCAAGAGTTATATACCCCTTTCTGAGCAGGTATTTATTTACATTGTATTTTTTAAATCTTACGTTTTCCCACCAAAAAAGGGGATACTAGTAATACATACATGCTATTCTTACAGGTGGCAATTGTAAAGAGATGTCAAGAATTAGGTCGTGGTCCAGGTGGTTTTTACAGACCTGGTTATGAAGACGGTGCAAAACTCCGCCTTTACATGATATACGCCAACATGACAATGTTGTACCACCTCTTATTCCCGATGAATTTACTTCATTAGTCACCAAAGCGCTCGACGACTCTCATTCTCTAATCAAACGAAACTTTCGGACAGAAAATGTCGAGGACATACTTCCTAAAATGTCACCAGATGTGTGTATAGTCAACTTCTATAACACTAATGGCAGACTTGGTCTCCATCAGGTTCGTTGTGAATCATTAAATATTGTATTTCTTAACATGTTAATTAATTATATGGTATTCACGGAGAATTTAAAATGGATGTACTTATTGATGATATTAATTTGTTGAGTTTTTTTATGGTGACAAGAGAGATGCTGACGTGGCAGAACACATCCTACTCGAATCGAGGCATATTTTTCATGGGGTGAAAAGTATTATTCCGAATTCGCTGGAAAATACAAATCTTCGCCCTGGTTCGAGGTCTATTCTATGCTACACCCGGTTAAGTTCACCGGGTGTCTAAGATTTCGACATGTGGCAATTAGTAAATTAATTAGTTAATTATATATTTTTAATTATTGTGAAATTAATTATTAAAAGAATCACTTTAAAATAGGTAATTAGGATCCTCTCTTCAAATCTTTCCTATTTTTTCTCCAATTACTCCCGTAATCATACGTCTCTTTCCCCCACTACTGCACTTCTTCTTCTTCGTGGTTCGATTGATTTTTGGCTTTTGATTTTCTTTCTTCTGGCTTCCGCAAACGAAACTCTGCAACGAAAATGGAGGGTGCGGCAAGGCAGAAGATGGAGAGTGCGGCGAGGCAGGCACAACGGTCACCGCCGAAACGAGGGCGTCGACTGAGGAACAACCGCCGGTGGTGGCGTCGGCGTGGATCTCGCCTGCCATCGAGCGGTCAGAGGTAGTCGGGTCGATTATCAACAACTTGCAGGTCATGGATGTCTGAAGAACCTTATAGTACTTCAGAGCTGGAAATCGTGATGACGAAATGGTGCATTAGCAACTAAAATTAAATAAGTGAAAAATCGAAGAACCTTATTTGAACTTCTATACCGGAGTTGGGCATCTAGAACATTAAGTACTCAAATTGTACGATCATTGTGAAATTTCCTTAACTTTTGCATTTGTACCCATTGTTAAAGATTTTAATATTTGAAGAGAGTTATGGTGTTAGAACTATAAATTGTATTACTTTTTCACTGTGTCTAAACTAAAAACAGACAAGCTTGACAATTGAGTATTGAGTATTGTACAAAACCTAGTCAAATAAATGAGCTTGACATTGGCAGAATATGTACCCAGTAGTTCAAATCAAATAATAAGGATGTAATCATTCACAGCGCTAATTAATATAACAGAAACATAGAAAATTGTAAGAATAATATTCATTTAAATATTGAATCTGCAGAAGCTATAGAGTTGCCATCTGTTTACTCATCAAAGTTTGCCATATACTAGATAAATTAAAAGTTTAACATTGTAAAAACAAAACTCTCTCCAAATTCCCAACAACAAAATAACTGTCTGAAACTAAAATAACCTTGTTGAACTATAATAAAAAACTATGATAAGAAAATATCCTAGTGAAAATTGGGGGCCCCCACCTTATTGCTAACAGACCCCTGAAGAAATTAAACACAATTAGTTAGTAAGTTAAGTATATATAGTTTATCAACAATTATCTCATTAAAATACCAAAACTAACAAAATAGCATAATACATATACCTGTGATATATTAACACCCCAATGTTGATACATGTAAGGCGAAGGATGGCCTTGGCCAAAATTAAAAACTTGACCTTGTTCCTAGATATCCAATACAGAAACTATAAGATGCCAAATATGTTTATTATAATTAGAGACTAAATAAATGGCTCACCACATGCATTGTCGGATATTGCGTAGGATGCAACCAATCAGATCGAGGTTCACAAGCTTGAGAACTAGTTGAAATATCTCCGAAAGGATGAGCAGTGTATCGTAAATGTCGAACATTAGCGGCTCTTTCAAAGGTCTGAGCTTTCTTTTTTGTGCATTTTGCTGCTCTTTCTAAGATATGACAAAAATAATTAACACAACAAAATAGAAATTTAACATAAAATATTTGATAAACTTACTTGAAGACTCAATTTTCGTTTTTCCTCTTTTGCTTTTCAAATCCCAATGGCTTGGGAGACGAAGGTTATTCACTCCTCTTGACTTCACATAAAGAGGATTCCTCACAAGCTCATCGTTTATAACGCTTTGTTCTTCCATAGCATCTGAACTTTTAACTTGAGAACCGTCTATCACTATATATGCTTGAGTATTGCTCAAATCCAATTTATCAAGTAATGAATTCAGATTCGAAAGGACACCCTCGAACCCACTTCTCACTAAATCTCTAGCTTCTGGATGAAATTTGCTCCGCATCGTAAGATCATAACAAAATCTCATTGCATGATTTACATACACTGTATCAGATTCTTGGTTACTTGAAAATAAGTTCTCATCGTTGAAGTGCACTACATCTCTTACACCTTTTGTCCATCTCACTTTTATGTACCTTGTGGGTAATTTATGCACATTCATTTCTTTAAAAACCAGCAATGCATGCTTGCACAATATACCAACAGATTCAAATAGTTGACAACTGCAATTTACTTCATGCGAGTCCGAAAAAAACTCAACTTTACAAACTTGACCTGAACTGCCTTGTGATCTTACTTTAAACTGGATTAAAGTATCAATACGTAAAGGCTCTCCAACAAGATCGATCCCCAATGAATTTAACAGTTCTGATTGGAACATGTTATATATAGTGTGAGTATAAACTGCTGCTGCATCTCTCAGTAAATAATTAGTTTTTACCACAAGTGTCGGCATTCCACGACGGCATTTAAAGTCATTTTCTCTTTCATCTTGACGCCACGTGTTCTGAACTTTTTCGAATCGAACAACACACTCAAACAAACTATGTGTACTTTTACCACCAACTTTCAAAGTAGAATTTGTGCCCTCACTTCTTGAAGTAGCTTTAAGTCCAGCACTGAATCTATGTTTACTAAATGCCGTAGACCACTTATTTCTCAACTTGTACATGTTGTTCAACCATGAATGGTCATACAGATTGTAATCAGCGATCATTGTACTCCATACATCCTCGAACTCTTCTTCAGATTCACAAAATTCCATACACTTATAAAACATATTCTTGAACTCAGAATTATTATTTAAACTACCGAAATGCGAGGGAGCGTTTTGACATATATGCCACTGACACAATCGATGTAGCGAATTTGGAAATACAATTTCAACTGCATTCATCATTGCTTGACATTGATCCGTGAAGACACTTTCGGGTTGTTTACCACCCATAGACTCAAGAAACGTACTAAATAACCATTGAAAAGACGACTCTGTTTCATTTGACATAAAAGCCAACCCAAACATCACATTGTTCTTATGATGATTAATGCCAGTGAAAGGTGCACAAATCAAATTGTATTTATTGGTTTTATAAGTTGTATCAATTGAAAGAACATCACCAAAAACTTCATAATCAAGGCGGCACCGACCATCTCTAAAAAAAAAGTTACACATCCTATTGTTTTCATCAACCTGGAAATCCCAATAGAATAATGCATCTTCATTCGATTTATTCTTAAAATATCGAATTAGTTCAGCAGCATCACCATCATCAACTTGTTTGTGATCTTTTGCTAAACGATTAATATAATTATATGCATCTTTTTTAGCAAAACCTACATTTTCTCTCCCATGTGATTCTTGTTGCATATAAGAATACGCGTTAGCTACTGAAAATCCAGCATCCACCAGTGCTTTTAAAGTATCTCCTTTAACATATGAAATATTGCGAGCCGATCTTAACATATAACTTTGGCCAGGTGCGACCATGTCATGATTATGTTCAATGTCAAAAATAACAACTTTCCACTCTTCATTCTTTTTTCTTCCAACTCTAAGCCTCGCTCTACAACCAAATCTCGTTTCCATCTTTAAGTATATTGGTTGTTTACCTTTATTACTACGTTTTTCATCCTTTGTACCTTTACAAGAACATTCAAACTCCTTCATATAAAGTTCTCTACTATTATCATGAAAATACTCTTGTTTTCCTTTTCTCACACTAAAACCTTTAATGCGCCCATACTCACAATATAATAGATATGCATTTTCAGGACTTGTTACTATTTGCCCAACTGTTAACTTATGCTCAAATTCTTCTATCAAAGATTTGTTATGTACCTTTGAACCGGAATTTGCATTATCGTCGTTGGATAATGAATTTTGTTCCATACCTGTAAACAAAAAATATAATCAAATTTAATAAATAAAAATTAATAATTTTATAGTACATGTATATCCAATAACTACATAACAATGATCTGACATGTCTTTACTTATTAGTGGTGTGTTGAAATCTATGATATTTAATGATAGGTATTCTTTCATAATGCATATGCGTGAGATATATAAACTTGCACTCATGTTTTATCACAAAGAATTTCTTGCATTTTACGTGAATAATAGAGCTAATTTGCTCCTACCAGGGAAAGTTGGAGATTCGTTGCAGAGTTTCGTTTGCGGAAGCCAGAAGAAAGAAAATCAAAAGCCAAAAATCAATCGAACCACGAAGAAGAAGAAGTGCAGTAGTGGGGGAAAGAGACGTATGATTACGGGAGTAATTGGAGAAAAAATAGGAAAGATTTGAAGAGAGGATCCTAATTACCTATTTTAAAGTGATTCTTTTAATAATTAATTTCACAATAATTAAAAATATATAATTAACTAATTAATTTACTAATTGCCACCTTCAGAAAATATTAAAATAAATTTTCTTCTATTTTTTATCTTTTAATAATTTAATTGAGGTTTAATTGTTCAAATTCTCAGTATCCACGGTTTTAATTAATTTGACAAAATTATTTCATATTATTATTTGCCGGGTGAACGCGAACGGGACTCGACCGTTACAAGGTCCGGTATATAAATAAATTGTTTTGTCTTCCCTTCTCTACCGACTTCCAATCGATACTATCTCTTTCTTTCGCTTCGCTGAATCCCCAACTAAAAACCCCTTCATCTTTCTCTCCAACTCTAATTTCAATGGCTGATTTTCTGAACAGGCCTTTCAAGAAAGTTAATACAGAAAGAAAACAGTCTTCAAGATCTACCGACAGAGATTTTACATACCATTTTTTCGTACCTCGACCAAAAATCGGCCATGAAGATGTCTGCCGTGTGCAAAGATTTTTACGATTTCTGGGCGAAATCAGAAGTCCTTGCCATCAAGATTAAAGATATGGAGCTGGATCTTGATCGCGGCAACAAATTGCGTGTATTGTTCGAGAAAAATATTCTCGACATGCTGCATCGGCGTAAAAATTACGGAGTTCCGCTAACAAGATGTACTATCGCGTTACATTCCCTTGTAAGCTCTAGATTCGTAACCGAGGTTCTTCACACCGTTGTCGATTCGAACGTTAAACATCTACACGTACAAGCTTTTACCGGGTTTTACACACCGTGCGCAAGATTTCCAAGTTCGATCAATTGTTCTTCATTAACAACACTCTGCATTAAGGACGTTTACGGGGAAAGTTTCGAGCTTCCCAAGAGTGTTATCTTGCCAAACTTGAAAGTTTTGCGTCTCCACGACTTCGAATTTTCTAACGATAACTACAACGGGGCCATTTTTGAAGGATGCCCAAATCTTCAAAAATTAGTCATAGTCAAGTGTCGGATGAAACCCGAGGATAATCTCCGAATCTTTCACGTTAAATCTTTGAAACTCAAGAAGTTGGTATTCAAATCCTGGAGAATACATTGGGATTGCTATAATCAGTCGATTCATGTCAATGCGCCCGAGTTGGTTTGTTTTAAGTTCAAAGGCAATCTTCCAATATTTGAATTTGGGGATGGTAATCTGTTGCATTTGGAGAGGGCTTGCTTCGATTTGAGCGATCTTAATAGCGACAGAATGATGTTGACCTCTGAAAGACTGTTAAATATCCTTTATGAGATGAGACATGTTAAGTTTGTATCTTCATCGACAAATACTAAGTAGGTAATACAAAAGCATATTTTTTCTTTTTGGTTTTTTTTCCCCCCCTCGATTTAATTGTTTATTCGTCATCATTGGAGTGTTTCAGTTTCATGCATGCACATCTGGTATAGAGGGAATGTTCTGGGACAGATGAAGTAAAAGTATAACAAGAAGTTTGTAGAACATCCTAATTCTTACACACAATGTCATAACCTGATTTTTTTGGCCAATTTTGTTTATTTTTACGTTGCCTAGGTTATTGCCAACTTTCATGTTTTGGGAGATCCTGGAACACTTGTATCAAATAATCTCGAGGTCCTGAAATGGAAAGTTCAGGAATGCATAAAGCGTTTCCAAGATTTAGTGAAGGATGAGGTACTGTTTACTTATTTGCTTCTCAATTAAGTTCCAGTGCTGTTTTCGGATTTACGGTCTAAATGTTTTTTCTTCATGTTTACAGAGTGAAGCCAACTGAGGCAGACGCAGCTGCGTTATTTCATTAAAGGAGTTCTATGGAAATTTTCAGGTTTTGATGTAGTATGTTTTTTTTTAGAAGAATGGTTGTGTAATGGCATTATTCTTGTTGCGTAAGATACTTAATTGTCCTGTACTGTCGTTCAATATTAATCAAGACGGAACAAAGTGTCTCTTCATGGTTTCGTACAAGCACCGAGTGTGATCAACATTAGGTAGAATGTCTCATCATATTGCAGTAGCACGTCAGAAACATTAGTTATTAGACAAACCCCCGTGTTTATTAATTAGTAAGAAATGACACCGACACCATTGAAGTATCGGTCTCATCATATCATACGTTACAAGATACTGAAACACAATTGCAAATCTCATGAGACCCTAAACAAGCTTCGGAAGTTGCACTTATCCTCTATCTGAAATATGCCAGTTGATAAATTTCAACATTCTATAATCGATAATCTTGTCTGTCCAGCTCCAGCCATGGAAAGCCAATTCACTACCCTTCCGTAGTTTCACTTCGCATCTATCAACTCTGTAGTTTCCAACATAACGACCTTTTTTTTTTTTTAAATCGACAATGCTGTGAATCTTGAATTTGAGACGACGGCCTTGGATCACAGCCTGTTACTTTATCCAGAGTCGTTTGCTTGCTGAGGGACCAGGTTTTCGTTGAGCATTTCGTCTAATAAACCGCGAGCTCCGTTTACATCACCGTTAGCGATAAATCCATCAACCAGAATATCATACATTTTTGGATATAGTTGCACGGACTTTTTGGCGCATTTCAGTCAGCACCACTGTCACCGTATCAAACTCCCCAGCCTCAAAGAGTGCTCGTAAAATCGTACTATACGTACACTAGTCAGGTGAACATCCTAGCTCTTTCATAGCACCCATCAGTTTAATCCCATCATCCACCTTCTTTTCCACACACAACCCCTTAACGTAGGTGTAGATCCATCAAGAACCAAATTGTGACACATTACATCAGGCTTATGTGCACTCATATTCATATGTTTCAACAATCCAAAAGCCTTCCCCTTTCCAATCCTTTTATCCCGACAAAGAATCGAAAGCAAGAGATACACAACAACCATCAAACATGTTTTTATCACCGTAAAAGATGATCAGATCAATAAAAAGTGTTTGAAAGTTTTCGACTTGCCAGGATTTGTTGGTGGGGGCAATTCGAGGCTTTCTTTTGAAGAGAAAATGGTATGATTGGGATTAGGATTTGATGGTTTTGGATTTTCTGATTGATTGATTGTTTGAATAGCAAAGTTTTATTGTCGCCATGGATGAAGTATGAATCCCCTCAACATTTTGATTTTGCCCCCAAATCTGATTTTTGGTTCAATTAAGCAAACTATTTAAATTGAACTTGTTTTGACTAGGAATATGGCCTATTAAGATTTAAATTGAACTTGTTTTGACTAGGAATATGGCCTATTAAGGCGTTCGGATTATGATATGTTTATGAATGTTGAGACGTAATTAATCAACCAATCTTGTGTTTGATGATGTAATAACAGCTAATGCCTGCACATAGAAGATGCCAAGCTTTCAGAGGAGAGAGCACAGATGATAAGGATATGCTTTTCAGTGTGAGGAAGTTAACATTCTTTCAAGTTGGTGTATTCATGCCTTCCAACGCAAACGAAGATGTTTCCGACTTCAGAATCGAAGGCAGCTGGTTCGAGAGATCGTGCCTCATGCTGGAAACTGGGATAATATCATTGCTCAAGTCCCAACACCATATTTATCTTGTAAAACTATTTTGGTCTGTAATTTGATGGAATCAATGCAGATGCACAGGAAACACGGTGCACAAAGTATTCTACTTGGGAAAGATAGCTTTGGGGTGACTGTAGATTACGCCGGAAATTAACCAGGACAGATCAGGTGAGGATTAATGTCTATATTTAACGAGTTTGCGTTTTGAATAAGTCCTTTAGACCCTTTGTTTTGATTTTAAGAGCTTTATGGGGTTTTGTAATTAGTGTTCTATGTTTGCTGTATTTTACCTTAATATGTCTACTAAGCCTCGTTTGGTTACCAAGATAAGATTAACCTGGATAATATAATTTGCACTCTAAAACTATCAATTTTGGCTATTTCAGAAGTTCTTAAACACTAAATAAATTAAAGTTTCATTATTTCAGAAAAAGAGGTAAAATTCTTCAATACTCATGCCACATCAGTATCAAAAAACGAGCGGAAAAAAAAAAAGAAAGATATAGTGCAATTTAAAATAATGTTACTAAAAGTCTAAAACCGTACTAAAAGCTCCGATCCATGTAATGTCCACCTGAGTGTAGCCTTAGTTTCTTCTTCTCTTCTTCGCGCGCCTATCATCATCATCACTTGATGATCCAGATTCAGATTCTTCTTGTGAGTTTTGTTGTTGGATTACGAGCCTTGGCATGTTTTTGTAATAGTCTTGCAAGTTGTCTGTGATGCCGCCAAGTCCAATGGAAATGAAATAGTTTATGGCAAACCTAGTGTTGATTGGATTATCCTTTGGAAATATAGATACGTCGAAAAATTCTTTACTCAGACGTTCACTGAGCATGCGAATTCCGAGGTGCTCGGATAATTCCTGGAAGAGAAACTTGATGAAAATACGAGAAGAAGAAGTTGTGCTGTCTTTAGTCAACCGTATATACGCCAAAACGTGCCAAGGCAACGCGTCTGTGGCAAGTAGATGAGCAAAGAAGTTTGCCACATTCCGTATTTTATTCGTCTCGAGGTGATGTATGGTGGAGTATTGGTGGACAAAATACTTTTCAAAGTTTTCCTTGTGAATATTCTTCATCATACAAAACCGCTGCCCAATGAGTCCGTAGTAGCGTATGTAGGTTCGCTCCTGGCTGCAGCATTCTAACAGCATAATGCAGAGTTCCATCTCGTGACCAGGCTCCGTTTCCATTATCTCCATCAGCTTATGCCCTGCTTCTTCAAAATCAACACTAGACATAATCGTCAAATACATACTTCTTAGAAGATTGATCAAATTCGTCTCTGTTTCATCCCTTATTAATTCCGATTCCGATTCCAATTCTTGATCATCTGAATCTTCTTCTTCTTCTTCTTCTTCTTCTTCTTCTTCTTGATCTCCTAGAATATCCTTCTTCAGTTGTTCATATATTTTCTCATTCTCTAGGAAATTCGGATCCGCCTTGAAAACATCTATGGCGATTTGGGGGT
Organism: Erythranthe guttata; assembly: GCF_056151865.1. Classification (NCBI taxonomy): domain Eukaryota; kingdom Viridiplantae; phylum Streptophyta; class Magnoliopsida; order Lamiales; family Phrymaceae; genus Erythranthe; species Erythranthe guttata. The sequence goes on along the minus strand of NC_142542.1, from coordinate 1,595,105 downwards.
CAATCTTATCAGCCAATGACAACTCAACATGGGTAAATTGGTCTTCTTTCTCCACTAAATCCAATTCCGGACGAATAGTAGGGTACCCCTGGAACTTCGCTTTACGCAATGCAAATAGGCCTTCGATCAAGAACTGGACACGTTCATGTATTTGTTTTCCTTCATGAAGAATCCCACGGAATCGCTCAAACACACCATGCAATCCACGTGGACAAACTTCTAGAAGCAAAGCCCCACATTCTGTAACGAAGCCAACAGCCACTTCAACACTGTCATCGGTTGGCTTTTCGAGCAGCAAAGTGAGCAGCTCGAGAGAGATAAGCTCATGGACTACGTTCTGATTCACCAGGTGCGCTATAAATTTGACCGCAGCAAGTAATCTTGGCTTATCATTGCGCTTGTACGCAATCTGGAACTGTAATATTATCCTACGCAATAGAACGAGCCCAACTTCAGGGAACTTGGTGTTTACCACAGCAACCAATGCTGCAAATACGTCGGTGAAACGCGGACACGCTGTTTGAGACTTGATGCATGATCGACAAAATAAACCCCTACCTCGTACTAGATTCTCCGCAAACAGTTCCGGAATTATGTTCTTGATGTTGTTGGTACTCACTTTGTTGACCAACCCGTTGATACTCTTTCTCAACGCATCCCACGCATGTCTTTGATACTCGACGCTGCTTTCGTCCTTGATTTCTTTCATCATTCTCGCACACGGAGGAATATACACCGCCATGCCAATTTTATTTTATTTTCACAGGGAATAATAATAGGTTTGTTTCTTTTCTTCTAGGGTTTATAATAAGAATAAGAATAAGAATAATAATGTTGAACATAGACAAGAAAGAAAGAGATATATATAGACATTGTGAGAATTGGAGTTGTTGTAGGAATACAAGTTCCAAAGGAATACTTTTGATTGGCTGGATAATTCAAATTACCTACTAATTAATTATGACTCCAATTGATTTCAATCATTCCATAATTCTACTAAGCCCATTCCTTCAATTTTACGTGCCTTAGGGCCCATTGAATATATTTCTCCATAATTTTTTTTTACATCAACATAAGAGTATAAATTTGTGTATGAGGTCTTTGAGTATTAACAAATAACAATACATAACTACGAGTGCACGCTAACTTTTTTTTTAGAAAAAAGAAGATATACTACGTTTATATTAATTTCATGAACCTCCTTACAGAGATATATATGCAAGAAATTATCATAATTGACTCTAAGGTAAATCTTCATATTAAGGAAAGAAAATAATACAAAATCAATTAATGGAACTATCAAATATACGGTTTCCTAAATGAGTGGATATTGTTGATTTCACAACACTCCCCTTAAGCTGGAGAGTGAAAATATAGCTTCGGTAAGCACAATTTTTTTATTTTATTTTACCAAGTCCTATAACATTCTTTTTTATAGTGTGAATTTGATGAGTAAACTCACATTGATAGTAGGAAGACAATGAATCTTTAAATCCTTAAGAACTCGATCTACATCAAATTAACTTGTTAACTCCTTTGCTATTTCTCCATCTTCAATAAGATTCCCAACAAGCACTTGTTAATTACAAATACGGTAATATACATCAAATACTACACTTCACTTCAAGACTACCAAGTAAAATCATCTAAAATAGAATTAGTTAGTTCTAAGGCAATAAATCACTAAAACGTTAGAATACACATTCATTTATATAATATTTTTTTCTTGCTAAATCAAACCAATACCAAATTAAGATAACCAAAAAAAAAAAAAAAGAGAGAGAATTATATGAGAAACAAAGCATTCTTCTTCATTGGCAGGAGACAAAAAATAAAACATTTTTTTTGTGTGCTAATTTGTCTCAATATTCAGTATGAACAAATTAAATATTACATATATTACCTGACTTACTACAGCCCCAGTGAATTGCAAACATATATTATTTTAAATTTTTTGCCATGTAATAAAATTTCTTCCTTCACACAATTCCCAATCCCATGTCGTACAATCAATAACCTGCATATTCATACTTCTAATATCAAAGTATATATAAGCATATATACCGACATATTTATATCTACACAAATTAGGGGTTTAGGGTTTGGATTTAATTATCACGGCAAAAAAAATCGATTAAGATGGATGAGTGCGCTAAGAATCATTTACCATAAATAGAAGAAGAATTGACTGCTACATTAGCACGAACGGTATATTTTTCTCCTGCCCTTTGGGTTCGTCTCCTCCTTGGGATTCTTCTCTGCGTTGATGTTGGGAGAAAAAAACACTTCAGTTTTCTTTGCTGTAAATGCAGCGTGAACACGGTTAAGGGGAAGGAAGTGGGAGTGGGCTGGGCCGGGCAAAATATATTGTAAAAAAAAATTGCGATACACTACTAGAGGGGTAAGATTGGAAATAAATATTCTAGGGGGTTTTCACAAAGAAAGAATTATGGTATGGACATATCACTAGTTTATCTAAACGAGGGGTGTATTGCTAATGACCCATAATAAAAAGGAGGTTATATCCACTTAATATAAGTAAATGAATTGGGGTTTTTCACTAATTCTTCATTTATTAATGTTGGACTATCTCCTCCAATGAAAACAAAACACGTGGACAATCTATTTTTATTTCACCATCAATCCTCACAAAACTGTACAACATCTTTCTTGGCACCTCTTCCCTGTACACCGCTGTCGTACGTGGGCGATTTCCATTGGACCACATTTGTTTTAAATCTGTGAACTAGTTGACCTAGGGCTCTGTGTCCTAAGTAAAACACACGTGACATTAAGCACGTGCGAGAGTGGAAACTAAAGATGAAGGCCGAATCTCTGTCCTGCAAGATCGCATCTAACTTGCGCAACACCGATCCTAGATTTCTCAAGATCGAATTCCATCCACACATTTTGCTGATGGTGATGCCCGATGACGTAAGCCTCAATCCCCAAAAGATCCGAGTTCCCAAACGTGAAGCATTGCACCGAATCATTCCCCCTCACTTCATACGGGACCCGGTACAGCAACCGCTCGCCCGTCACCGTTATCTCCGCGCCCCGAAACACTAAGCTCACAGACGGCAGTTTAGGCGGGTCCGTTAAGTTTAACGGCACCCGAAAACACAAATCAAACGCCCCCTGGAACACAAAATCCGGATCCTCCAAAACCCGCAGGAAATTCGATGTTTGGTTTACGAACTCGTTTCTCAGTGCGGTGTACGCGGGTCCGAGGAGGAAGGTGAACTGCGTGCCGGAGTCGACCATGGTTTGACCCGCCCCGGTATGGTCGGGTTCGAATATGGATTTGGGTAGCTGGAGTAATTTTTCCGAGACCATAATGCCCTCGAGCTGGACAGTGTACGCAACTCTGTCGAAGTAAGGGAGAGGGGTAGAAATCTGGATTAATGGAGTGTAGTTCAAAGGCATAAGCCACGTGGCATTGGATTCGCCGAAGAGTAGAATACCCGAAAAATCGGAACCCGATATGCAGTAGGAGAATTTCTTGAAACCCATTTGAGAGATGAAAGAGAGAGATCCACGGTTCATGCCCATTAACCCGGTTGTTTTCGAATCTTCATCCGAGTTACTGCTGAAACCCGAATCCATACACCCGAATATGGTACCCGGAAACTTCGACCCGGCGATGGTGAAGTTGTCCATGGCTAGATTTCCTTCCGAGGAAGATGCGTCGGCGTAGGAGAGAATAGCGTGGCAGAGATTCTTGGAATCGCAGGAGGCGGGTATGGAGAAATCTTGGGTTTGGGTGGTGCACGTGGCGGAGGAGCAAGGGATGGGGGTGTAGGAAGACGAGCGGTTCGGGTCGAATACGGGTCGGTTGATCCGGGTGGTGTTGCATTGGAGCCAGGAGAGCTCACTCCCTGTGTCGAGGACCATGGTAACATTCTGTGGTGGCGCGCCAACGGCCAATGAAACTGTGAGGGTTACGTTGTGGGTGAATGGGAGCTTGTTCGGAGGTGATGAAGATGGAATTTCTTGGGTTTTGAGGGGTAAAACTAGAATTTTACTCGAGTTCGATTTGGATACTGTAAACGGTTCGGCGGTGGAAATAAAGATCCGGGTTTGGATCGCTGTGAAGAAGGCGAAGAGAGAGAAGAACAGTGTTTTGATATTCATAATTTATTAAATTAAATTAAATTATATATATGTGAAGAAACTGGTAAGAGAATTTTTTGTATTGTTTAAGGAGGTCGGAGAAGAAGATGTACGTAACTACTGAGATAGTGTTGTGAGTTCATGAGACAAAAGCGTGTTTGGAATCTTTTTAACATTTTCTGAACTGAAGAAACGCCACTGAGAAAGATCAGTGGGGGAGTAGGGTATGATTAGTGAGGAAAACGACACCGTTTTGGACTACTATATCTTGATTGGTCGGTTGATTGGTGTATCCGTGACCATAAACTTCTATCATTAAAATGGTAGTATTAATTTAATGACGTTAAGCTTGTTGGTTTCACACCCAATTTCCTAGCTTTATTCGGAATAAAAAAAAAATTTGCAATTGAAATATTCAGTTTTATTCAACTAATATTTTCAACAATATACTTAGCCTCGGGCTTATGAGATCATGTACCTCGTGAAATACTTCATATGGTTTAAATCGTAGATCTACATAAATAACTATTCAGTATGTATATATGTATATAAGTGTGTGTGTGAATTATTATGTGTATATCAATAATGTAAAATTAAGTGGTGTATTGCTACCAAATGCAGATTCTACTAAATACAAAAAACTTTAATATGAGATTTATATTGAGGAAATTTCTATTTGAAATTTGGGATCTTTATGATTGAATTGATCCCATTATTGACCTAATTAATTAGGAAAAGTCATATAAAAAAAATTACTATAAGAGTTTATAATTAGTTGAATTGTATATGCTTTTATGAGGTAGGTAGATAGTAGTACACTAGTACAATTAATGGGAAAATGAATGCATCCGAAGATATAATTATAAAATGGAGGGTAAGATAATTAATATCACCTTTCAATTAGATGATTGAAGCTGGAATATATATTGATTGTGTTGGGTCATATATCGTTGTCTCTCTTTCAATATATGGTTGGTGAATTACTCAGAACTCCAATAAAAATAAAAAATAAAAAATAAAATGCAGAAACAGTTTCACCAGAAGAATTGTGCTACTGGTGGTGAGATTAGCAGCTACTTATTAATTACTTATATATCTGTGCACGTGTGAGCACATGCATTGTTGAATACGGAGTGGGCAAAAGAATTGGTGATGGGAATCCTTTTTTCCCGTGAAAAAAACACTAATGTTGGGGACCATAAACCCCGCTAACCCGGGGTCCTATGCTAGCTCCACCACTGAATAAAAACTGAATTTTCTAAACAATACTGATTATATTAAAATTTTCCGATTCCAATCCGAAAATTTTGAATGCTGGAATATATTTTGTCATTCCAATCTAAGAAATTTTAACTTTTCATAAATTTTTAAAAATGTTTTTTCTGTTGAATCTCCGTCTGATTTTCACCAATAGTAATAGGTGCGATTTTCACCCATAGTAACAGCTCGGAGCCTTCTAAAAACCGAGAAGCCAACGGAAAAGAAAATTTGAACATAATTAAACTCATAAATAACACAAGAAATGTAAAAAAAAAAGAAGAAAAATAAATAAATAGAAAGAAAATGTAGCAATCAACTCCAAAATATTTGGTGAAATCTTCTTCTTGTAGTTTTGTACATAATTGCACTAAAAGTTTAGCTTATATACAAGAAAGAAGAAACCAACAACCATATTAACTTCCATCAGTTACCCATACTTGATACTGCTGAATATGTCCCAACCATTGCAAAACAAATTCCCATTATTATAACCGCCGTGCTTGTTATAATCTGTTAATCAAGAAACATTAAACCACAAATTATTATTTAATTAAATTATAAAAAAACATATATATCACACACACACACACACACACATACATACTTACCTCTAATTTAGATAGTCTTCCGGCGTGTATTCGCATACTGCTAGCACATGGCAACACAACAGACTGTTCGACAAGAAGCAACGAAAAACCCGAAAGTTAAATCCATGGTCAAACCGAAAGCTATGAAAAGTCAAAGCAAATAATTATAAGAGATGATTTACCACTAGCATGACAAGAAGGGATCCAATCAGTGCCATAACAGATCCTGCAAATTTAAATCAGTTAATTAGCAAATGCACAAAAGAAAAAAAAAATCGTACGCAACAAATCGAAGTCGTTCGATTTTATTACCAAAGTACGGAACGGTCAATGCTACAATTAAGGTCGAAAAGACCAAAGTTGTCCTGATTATCAAAGACATGGTGGTGGATTGAATATAAGATGAAGGCAGTAATTCTTCTAGACCTAATGCCACTGGTGTCATTGATAAACCAAACTTTGTAAGAGGTGCTACAACCTGAATTATTAAATAAAAAAAATGTGTTAGTTTTATTACACTTTTAATTAGTATATATATATTCAGAAAAATTTTTTTTTTTTTTTTACTTTCTTACCACAGCCCATCCGGCGATTTTCGAAGGTTCCAAGTTTGTGGGAAGATTTAATGTGAACTGGGGTTTTATAGCTTCGCCAAACATGGAGTAACCGAAAACTGCTACTCCGGCGTATAGGAAACCGGCAGTTACAAAGCTGCATGGATCACATTTTGTTAAAGAAAATAAAAAATAATGAATAAATGATTTTTGAAGATGAATCGAAAGGTTACCTGATAATGAGAACTGAAGGAAATCGGGAGGGCTCGCGCATGGAGGAATATATGTTTGGAAAAACAGAATGGCTGCCATAGCAAAAGCTGAAAATACCAATTGTGATTGGTAAGTTCGGAAAATCGATCGCTTTTCCGGTTGGATGGAATCCGACATCGGAAGATACTCCGGCCCACACCAAACAGGCCACTACTAGTACCAATGTCACCACACCACCAACTGCAAAAACCAAAAAAAAAAAAACAAACATAATTAAATATATTTTCGAAACAGAATGCTACTATTTACGAAGCAAATTACGTACCTGAAATGTACGAAAGCAAACGGAGATTTCTTAGCCAAACCGTCGGAAGAATGATGAGTGCGGAAATAATGGCACAAATTTGATACGAGTCGAGATGTATCCCAAACACATCCATTTGCATATTCGGGAAAGAAGCCGACAAATTATCGCTCATCATTATTAAGTATTCCACACATGAAGACTACAATCAAGAAATTTCGATTTTTTATTAGCAAAAATAAAAATAAAAAATTGGATTATTGATTTATAAATTATAATGAAGTGTAGATACATATACATACATATAGTTCAACATATAGGATCACCTGCAATTAAAAAAAAAATCAACAGATCAGTTCCAAATTCCGATTAATTAATAAAAGTATTAAATTAAAGTGGTGTATTTGAATAATACTTACAGCGATTAATATTCGACCGGTTAATCCGAAAGCAGCATGTCCGATATCCGGATAAGTTTTGAGACGAGGCGAACTATCCAAACATTTCTTCAATAATAAACCAGTGTAGCATGTAATTGCTCCAAACAAGAACAAAAGCCCTATACTAAACCACCCTCCTTCTTTAAGCGCGTACGGAGTCGAAAGAACTCCGATCCCACACAGCGCATTTACCGCTGCATGTTTCAAAATATATATAATTTCCTCAATAAAAGTTAAATGCTTATTAAAAATAATTAATTAATTAATTACCGTTAAGAACCGATTGCGTGTAGGTACACTTCTCGCGGTGGGGCTGTTCATCGGAAAAGCTGGCGGTGAATTCAGAAACGGAAGGTTGATTTATGTGAGGCAGTGAGGTGCAGCCGATTTCGAGGTCGGAGTTTAACGGTGAGATTAGGGGTTTGTATAAAGACGAAGAAGATTCCGGAAGAATCGATTGGGATGCTTTCTCGGATGCAAGGAAGAAAGAGCTGCCTTTGCCTTTTAAGAAGCTTACTGTTGGAGGTGTCACACCTGTGAACATGTCCATTGAATCCCTAGTTTCGATATCAAAATACACGAGTTTATTAGTCGATTTTTTAGCGTAAAAATCAACTGTTAAGTTATCAAATAAATGAAAGAACTAACATACAGTAGAACCTCAATAAATTAATAACCTCGATTAAATAATAGTTTCTCGATAATTTAATAATTCGTTAAATAAATAGAACTTTCCTAGTCCCGACTGTATTAATTTATAGATGTTTAACTGTATATTTATTTTTTCAGGCAAGTTGAATAAGAATTAAGACAATGCTGCATGGCAAAGTAACAAGTGGTTCACCATGGCTAGGGTTTTTTTCTGTAATAATATTTATTTTTCATGAACCAAAATTTATCATACACAAAAAAAAAAAAAAACATAAAACAAATATTCAATCATGGTAATAACAAAAAAAAACAATTGTGCAATGTAGTATATATATACATATATATATTCATGTATGTATATATTAATGTATGTATATGTGTATGTAATACCTGTAACTTTGGGGCCAAAAATTGGCAGGGTCGGGATTGAGACAATCATCGGAATGTGCGCGCGAAGGACCGGTAATATTCGATTCGGTATCGTAATTATCGAGATCATGGCAAACTCTTTCGGCCTCGTTTTCTTCGTCGTCCGTTTCGATTTCAATCGCTCTGTCTCGCCCCAATTCTTCTTCCAACTGCTTCATTGTTATTAATCACAGCTGCTCAATTCCGCCGTATAACCAAATATATATATACCTATACGTATATGTATGTATATATATATATAAATATTAAGTATTCAGGGTTTTTTCTCTGGTTTCGCAGGAGAGAGAGAGGTTGAGAAGAAGAAGAAGAAGTTGTACGGTGTATGGATTGTTGGGAATTTTGGAGCGATTGAGTTTTTATATTGATAATAATTTAGAAAAATATATTTTGATCCAATTAGAAGACGTTTGATTTTCATAAGGACTCTTAATTGGAATAAATATTAAGTGTTTTGATATATATATATCATATCATATATATATGATATATCCCGCCGTGTAGGGGTTGGCTGTTTTGATGCTTCGCCACTCGATTTCTTTGCTGTTTTATTAATTACGTGACCGTTGGATAATTAATTACTGTGTTAATTTAATTACATCCTAAAAAAGTTGATTTACTACTTATTGTAACGGAATTGATTTTTAGCTTATAAATTAATTACGTGCTAAAATTTTGATTTAGGAGGAGTTATTAGTGTGACAGAGAATTGTATTTACATTAGGATTGTGGGTGTGACAGCTGGCTAATAGTTTATCTCGTCAAAGTCTAATTTAGAATGGGAATAAAAGAGTTTGACTTTTAGTCAAATTATAAACGAATTTAAGTTGAATTATTGGTATTCAATTTTCAAGCGGTCTCAAATTGATTAGATTTTTACGTTTGATCTATATCCGATGACGATGTAGCATAGTATAAATCTTCTACTCTAGATTCTTAGCCTTTTTATTTTTTTATATTTTTTTAATACTTCATAATACATCACTATTGCATAATTTTATATTTAGAATTAGGTTTTGAATATTCTTAATATTATTAAACAAGCATATTTGAGTATTTTTTCAATTTCCTCGATTTCATCATATCCCTCGTTACAAAACAATTGCTGGAAAAAAATAATTAACACGTGTAACAAAACAATCAAAATGAAAAATTCAAACATTATGTGACATGAAAAATCAAATTAAATTACTCCGTAAAATTACAACACAAATAATTAAAAATATCACATACAACAATATATACTATATTTATTTGGACTTGTCAATTTGGTTAAGCTTGCCAAGCCCATTGCACGTGACACATACAATTTGAAGCTGATCTTTTCTTGCCGCATTTGCCCTTAGAGCCGACCCGGTTTTTCTCACGAATCCCGCCCCGTCACATTCGGGGCACCTGAACCAAGCCCGCAAATAATATCAATATAATATTAGTATATTATTATTATAAATTAATGATTAAAAAAATTAAATTAAACATCAGCAATTTACTAACAGATCCTTGCGGGAAAAGAATATAGGAAAAGCAGTCCCAAGCAACGCCACCGCGGCGGCGCCGGCAATCAGATAAACTGTTCCGTCGGATGAAACGTCACCGACGGCGGCAACAACCGTGAGCTGCTTTCTCTCTCTAGTTTTCTTCTGCAATGTAGCCGTTGAAGATAGGGTTGGGCCGAAGAATATGCTTCTGCCGTTGGAGTTGCTGCAGAGAGACGATGGAGTGGGTTTAGTGATTGAATTCGTGGAGAAAACAGCCTGCAATTGAGTAACGGACGCCATTTTTGCGAGATTATTGTTTAATTTTTTATGTGAAATTATACAGAGTTTGACTCAGATTTTATAGGTAATTTTAGCAGAGATATTTGTATTGGGGGGAAGTGGATAAGGGGAAAGGGAGAAACGCTAATGGTGACTTAGTATTGGATAAAATAATGGGTCCCACTTTTTATTTCATGGCATTATTCTCAGTTTCGTGGTGGACGCTGCACTACCACAATTATTTTTAATATTATTTAATTTGTTGAATTATCAGTTGAGAGTTGAAACTCCATTGTTAGTTGCTAGTTAGCTACAATTTTCCTATCAATTTATTCAAGATCCAAAATTTGTGTTTAATTATTTCATTTTTATTTAACGCGGCTATTGAAAGTTTTGCAACACTATAAGGTATGATCTAAAAGTCATTTGACTAAACTTGTTTTAAATAGATGATAAACCGTTTTAAGAGTTAATAAGTTGATAAGCTGTTATTTGGTCTTCAGAACTTTATGTTTTAGATTTTTTTGAAAATTTTACAATACACTTTGAAAGAGCTTATAAGCTCGAAACATCTTATAAGTTATTTTCAACAACTTATAAGTATAGCCTAGCCTACCCCATGAGGTAGTGTTAAATTGTAAAAGCATCTTTTCTGTTTGGGTAATTACAACCACCATTCGATTATGAATCTATTTTCACGTCTATCCTTATGGAGTCAAATTCAACATAATCTTCTAGATTTCGTGGAATGTTCACTAGTTTGTACTCGTTTTGTGCAAAAATGCAGTTTATGATGCACCGCAATCTGATATTTACAAGTCAAATGACACATGTTATGATCATCTTGTTTTTAAACGTAGACCGAATGAGGTAAAACGGATACAAACTGGATAAAATTCCACATAATCTAGAAGATTCCATAAAAGTTAACACCGCAAGAGTATAAGTCTAAAAAGATTCATAGTTAACAGGGTGTTTGTAATTGCCCAATCATGAGAGATTTTTCGTAATTACCTTATCTCACGGTTGATCGTAATTTACCCAACATTTGAAAGATAGCAAAGTATTGATATCAAAAGATAATATTATTGCCCAACGGCTTTTAAGACATAAGGGCCATCTTCTAGAAGCCTAAGATGACCGATCTAATTGGGCCGGTGAACCGTTTTAATCCTCGAATTGGGCCGGTGAACCGGGCCCAAATTTCATTAACAAACCTTCCGTTCTATCCAGATGCTTCACGTAAATTCCAGAACCTCTCTCGTTTCCATTTCCCCTCACAAAACGGATATATAAATCTATTTACATGTCCATCCTTATGGAGTTAAAGTCAACATAATCTTCTACATTTCGTGGAATGTTCACTAGTTTGTACTCGTTTTGTGCAAAATTTCAGTTTATGATGCACCGCAATCTGATATTTACAAGTCAAACGACATATGTTATTATCATCTTGTTTCTAAACGTAGACCTCGAATGAGGTAAAACGGATACACACTGGAGAATATTCCACATAATCTTAATGAATTCACTAAATTTGACACCGCAAGAGTAAACGTTTAAGAAGATTCATAGTTAACTGGATGGTTGTAATTACGAGATTTTTTTTCGTAATTACCTATTTAACTTATCTCACGGTTGATCGTAATTTACCCAACATTTTAAAGAGAGCTAAATATTGATACCAAAAGATAATATTATTGCCCAAAGGCTTTTAAGATATACGGGCCATCTTCTAGAAGCCCAAAATGACCCATTTAATTGGACCGGTAAACGGTTTTTTATTCTCGAATTGGGCCGGCGAACCGGGCCCAAATTTCATTAACAAACCTTCCGTTCAATCCAGATGCTTCGCGTAAATTCCAGAACCTCTCTTGGTTCCATTTCCCCTCACAAAACGGATATATAAATAGCTGAGCTCAATCTCACCAAGTTCTAATCTCTACTTCTTTGAAATTTGTTCCTTCTGTTAAAACCAACTTCTTTCGGCGCTCAATCTGCAAATCATTCTTCCAGCGTTTTTTTAATTTCCTTTCGAGTTTCTCGATCGAGTAAAAATGGCGGGCGAAGGTCCCAATTGGCAAGGTTTGCTTAAGTGGAGTCTTTCCCACGCTGATGGTTCTAATCCTTCTCGCAATTTAAGGTATGGCCATTCTATTTTCTCATGCGTTTATGAAATTGGGGGTTCTTTTTAGGGTATACAACCCTTCGTTCTTTGCTTTGAATGTTTATTTATGAACTAGCACTAATTGTGAACATTAAATAGATTGACACAATATTTACGTAGAGACAGACTCCTTAACCCTAATCCCATGAACTAATGGATTTTCGGGTTTAGGGTTTGATAAAAAGCCCTAATTATAACAGTTTTGATTTGATGGGGTTGGGTTTTAGGGGGGAAGTGACTAAATCTCGTTTGGTTATTGAATTGTGATATAAAATGAGAGTGATGTGATATTGATTTATATTATGTTTGTAGGAGAATTTTTTTAATGGATTATTTTTCTTGTTGTATTTGGGTTTTAGCGAGGCGGATAAAAAATGGTTTAAAGAGGCAATGGAGGCGCAGACAGTTGATATTGTGAAAAGAATGAAAGAGATAACACTTGTGATGAAAACCTCGAAGGAGGATTTGGAATCTCAAGGGGTCACCGATCAAGATATTCAAGGTAGATATCTACACGGATAAACATTTTAGCTTCTGTTTGTGCTATTCAGAACTCGATTTGTTCTCAATTGTTTTTTTTTTGGTGGTTCGTGCAGATATGTTGGATGAGTTGCAAGAGCATGTGGAATGCATCGACATGGCCAACGGTTAGTTTCTTAGTTGTATTATCTGTTTCCGGATTATTTTATGCACTGGTTATTACGATATTGGGATAGTTCTTTGTTAGTTGGTAGTGTTGGGCAGTTAGTTTATCTAAGTAGGGACTTGGTGCATAGAGCTGCCACTTGAATAGTTTAAGAATCGTGGTTCCGGTTTCTTCAAAACACTGATAACGAGTTTGTGTTCTTCATATTCGTTATTCCAATTTCCAAAGATTGGTAGTGGCAAATCCCGATTTCCTGAAACACAAGGTCAATATGACTCGTTGCTTTATTCGGCCATTCTCATACTGAACTAATAATATTGTAGCTTATAGTTCAGAAAAAAAGGCCCCAAATGAAACCAATAAAGGTCCACAGTCTACTTCATTGCAGAATTTTATGCGATGATGTATTGTTTCAGCTGAAATCGAACTTTTCTGAAGTGGCTTTCCAAATACAATCTGCCAGCACTTTTTCCGTTGTTTATAACGAATTTGTTGGTTATTTTCATTTGTCAGATCTTCACAAGATTGGTGGCTTGACTCCTCTCCTTGGCTATCTGGAGCATTCCAATTCCAAAATCAGGGCTAAAGCTGCGGAAGTTATTACCACAATCGTCCAGAACAACCCGACAAGTCAAAACGTGGTCATGGCCCAGCATGGTCTCAAATCACTTGACAAAATTTTTACCTCAGATACTGATATTGTAGCTTGTACCAAAGCTCTCGGTGCAATCTCATGTAAGTGTCTTTTTTTGGTAAAGCATTTACGCTAAGGATGGATGATTTGTTGTTCTGATCTTTTTCTGTTTGTTCTTGTTCGTGTTGCTTTTTCCAGCCCTGATTAGGAATAACAAGATAGCAACTGAAGAGTTTATTCGTGATAATGGCTATGAGAAACTGAGAGATGCTTTAACCGACGAGAATGTGAGATTCCAAAGGTAACTAACTACTCTCGGGTTGTGTTAACATCTAATGTAGCTTATATCAAATCCTCGACTAAGTTTGTTCATATCATATTTACAGGAAAGCCTTGAACTTGATGAGCTATTTACTTGATGTGGACAAGTCAAGACGTGAATTTGTACTTGAGGCTGTGTCGTCGTCCCACCTTGCATCGAGCAGTGACGGTGGTGTACGTGAAGCTGTGCTTAGTATTCTTCTTGATATGGCACGAGACAAATCTGGATCTGGTAAAGCTGCTAAAAAATTTAGCAAAGAAAAAGAAAAATATATGAAGAAAGTATTACAAGAAAGGGTGAAAAGGATAACAGAGATGTCCGAAGAGGATCTTGTAGCGGCGAAAGAGGAAATTCGCCTCGTGGAGGAGCTTTGGAGAGTGTGCTTTTGTGGGCCTTCACCACTTGTCAAGAAGGGGATTGCTGTTCTTGATGGGGAAAATGAACTGTCGGAGCTGCCACCTGATGTGGCGAGTAAGCACTTTGAACCGCCGCTCAGAGCTTGGGCTGCTGCGAATATGGATAGCGAGAAGAAGGACGAGGCTCCGTTGTTGATTGGTCCTCAGAAAAATTCTATGTAATGCATTCACTCTGCTGTGGGTGTTGTTAAAAATGTGTTTTTGTTGTCGTGTTGTGACCGTAGATTTTTGTGCTCGGTTGTTTCTTAGTCTCTATAAATGAATGGTTTTCGTGTTCGGGCAATCGGTATTTCGTTTTATTTGTTGGTTATTGCGTTTATTACCAGGCTTGTTGCTCCATTGTTGGGGTGGAGCATTTGAGGTAGAAGGAGAATTTTGAGATCCTACACCGGGTGAAATACACCGGGTAGATCTTTACCATTAATATACACACAAACACACACACACCCACATTGGTGTGTGTAGATCAACGGTGAAAAATCACCCGGTGTAACCTTCACCGGGTGTAGGATAGATAAAACCGGTGTTTAGAATTAGCACTTACAGTGGGTTTTTTTTCGTTTTTTTTTTAGAATTTGAAAATTGGAAATCGAAATTGAAATTGAAATTGGAATAATATTTTTGGAAAAAAATTGGAATTCTGAGATATACCACATCAAAATTGGAATAAGAAATTAGCCCAATTGGGTTTCTGGCCAATCGGGCCCAATTCGGCCCATTTCTTAAACTAATGAAGGAGCTTATTTTATTTTACAATTAAAATGAAAGAAAGTGATGTGCTGGAATATTTGAGAGAGAAGAAAAGAAGAGAAAACAGAGTAAATTTGATTCCACCGGCCAGCAATTTCATGTTTTTGCTTTATTGAATCTCTGATTAATTCAGCTCAGAAGAGCAAAACAAAGGGAAATATATCAAGCAGTGCGATGAGGCTCGCAGCTGAAGTTTCGAAGGCGATGAGGAATAGAATAATCCCCTCAATTTCACTTATTAAACTCCCGCCGGAAGCGGTGGCGCCGCCGTCAATCAGACAATTTTCTTCAAGCTTGAGCAATTCCACGCACAATCCAGTTGCCGTTGAAATGATAAAGTACGCCACCTCTCTCGCCCGTGAACAGAAAACAGGTGCCCCCTCTTCATTTGCTTTTTCTGCGCACAATATTTCCCTAAAGTTTTGAGGTTTTCGATTTTTTTGTAAAACGACGTCATTTTGTTTGTTTATTTATTAATTATTGTTTTGTGTGACTGTGAAATTGCAGAGGAATCATATGCCCGAGGACTGTTGGTGTTGGAACAGTGCGAGTCCACTCAGTTTGATGATAACTCTAAGGGTTTGGTTGAACTCGCTCGTTCTACCTTAATGTTTGAGAGGTTCGTTCCTCTTTTTCCTTCACTATTTTTCCACGATGTTTTTATGTAATTTTTATTAATTGATTCTGTCGTTCATTTACCTTTTTAATCAATTATACCACTTTTGGTTAATTTTGATGTTAATTTAGAGGGCTCCATGAGTCAGCAATTGAGAGACTTGGAAAAATTCAAGAACTGAGTTTGTCTTCTATTGCCATTAAAGGTGATTTTTCACACTTCTTTTCTTTCATTTTCTGAAGAGAAGATAATTACAATCTCAGTTGATTGAGAAATTCGTGATCTCGAGTAACGGTTTTTGTGTGTGTGTGTGTGTGTGTGTGTGTGTGTGTGTGTTGGCTTCTGCAGTTGCTGCTTCTGAAGCTCTAGGTGGAATTTACTTAGAACATTATCAAGTAAGCTGTAGTGATAACCACAAGGATTCTTTCTAATTTTAGATATTATAATAAATTCTTCGAAAATGGAATCAAACGATTTCCATTTTTGTGTAGGAGGATGCTGCATCGGCCGTTGCAGATTTAGCTCTTCAAATCATAGGATCAATCAGATTAGAAATTGGCGATGGGGGTGGCTTTGAGATTTTAGAAACCCGCATTAAAGCACTAAAAGGTCTAATCGAGCTAAGTCGTGGTAATCTTGACTCTGGTAAGCATTATATAAATATACCCTTTTGTCCCTTTTCTGTTTTCTATTATCAATCGTGTTTGAAATTCAGTCCATTTTCTGCAGCACGTTCGATCTTTGATGAAGTTCAAGGACATAGATTTTTCATCGGTACGGGTTTTTACTTAAATGAGAGACGTCATATCGCCCATAATGTCCTTCGTTTTGTTAATAATCGTGATATATATATTTAGGCAATGCTGCCCTTTCTTGTGGCGAATATCTTCACGGAATGCGAAATTTCTCGACTGCAAAGGAATTGTATAAGAAAGTAATTAAAGAGATATCCGAGAATAAAGGTTTTTCTGATCCAAACAACATTGGAGCTTGTAACATGGCTGCAGAGGAAGTTGAAATTGCAGCTGCTTGTGCTTTAGGACAACTCGAGGCTCATATGGGGTAATCAATCCCAAGATATAGTTCTATCTTGCAATCAATGTCTTGTTTAGTCATGATATACTCGTGTCTTAATTTCGGTCTTTTGCCCTTTGTAGGAACTTTAATGATGCGGAGGAGATATTGACTGCCGCATTGAAGAAAACGGAAGAACGCTTTGGTATGCATACATACACCTTCATGAATGTATAATTGTGAACGAGGTCCTCGGTTTATGATCATATTGTAATTATGGTGGCTTTTATTGATATATATATAGGTGCTCATCATCCGAAAGTTGGTGTAGTATTGACCTGCATTGCGCTCATGTATAAACTGAAAGCCACAGTGGAGCGCTCGAGTTCCCTTTTAATCCAAGAGGTTTGAATTTTTTTATAGAAGCCCGAGTTAGTTATGTTGTGACTAAAAAAGATTGTTGAGAGAAGCGTTTTTTTTTTCTTTTCGTAAAATGGTTTTTCAGGGCCTTTTCAGAAGAGCAGTAGAATTGCTTAAAGCTCCACCGTTGGATGTCGACGGTACGATAATCATATCTCATCTTCTTTAGATTCAATTGAATGAAAGAAAAGCTTAATTAGCGATAAAAAAGAACCCATATTGAGTTCATTTGTTTTGATTGCATAGGTGAGGCGAGTGAGAATGTTTACAGAAAAGATATTATCGCATTTGCCAGAGGTATGTATGTATATATATATATATATATCTTTGTGTTAGCATTTTGAGTTAATTTACTTGAGGGTTCAATATACAACATATGTATATATTGTGAAGGTGGGTATGGAGAAACACTTCGTGTGCAAAAGTCGAGAAAAGCAGAAGGGGAAAGATTGAAAGAGTGGGCGGAAAATGGATGGGGAAACCGATGCATGTCCCTCGGGGAAGCTCTAGAACTTTCCGAGACTTCAACTAGGGTTCCGGTCATAGATACTCGAATATGCAGGGTCCTTCTCTAGTTTATTTTAACAATACTGTTACATGATATTTATAATAATCTCACTGTTTTATATATATCAACTGACATTTTGAGGTCAAAATGACTGAAATAACCTTCATCGCTTCAACTAATCATCTCTGAAAAACGAGAAAAATGCAATTAATGCAGATTATCATTTATTTGTTAAATTAAAAAGTACATTGACAAAAACCTTCTCTAAAAAGCTTAGCTATTAGGGAAGGTCTACCTTACAGAGGATAATCCTATTATACATTAAAATAGTAGTCTACCTCATTCACAGTTGAGTAGAACACAAGACATATTAATCAACAACATACATTAACATTAATGACAGTTAAATTAAATTAAATTCACAACCCGAATTCCGGTTCCTCCCACTTCCTTTTCCTAATACCCGATCCCAAATCGAGAGAAATATTTTCAACTTGATAGTCGTCGAAGTTGAAGCACTCCGCCTTCAATACAGTTACCGGACTCGAAGGGCTACTGTGCCAAGAATTTGCACAAACTAACATATTATCGTGATCTTGAACCGATAATAGTTTCCCCATAATCCTTCCACACTTGATTAAATCGTCCTACAGCACAAATGTTTTTTATCAGAAAAAAAATAAAAAGAATCTAAGCATTATTCACAAGTTAAGTACTCTTGTAATAATAATCTCACCTTTTGATCTTGAGGGACAACATTGTCCAAAAGTGCAAGCGAAGCTATATCTATCGACGGCGATAACTCTTCAAATGCACGTTTGACTGCAGATATGGCTACAACACATTGTCTGAACTCCAGGAATTTAGGGTCTGAACCAATATTTTTTTTTTTTTTTATCAGTACGAGAAGAAAATAAATTAATCCTTATTCATCAGAATACGTTTACGGATAAATATTTGCTTACACTTGAAGAAACAAAATTTAATTTTTATATATATGTATGCAAATTGTGGTACCTAAAAGAGCAGCGAGGAGTAATTCATTAACACGTTGAGTGAAATCGTGGACCACGGATTTGTTCAAGGCGTGATGAATACTATGTATTAAGATGTCGATATAAGAAAACGGAGTCGTAGAATCCATTCTCCATCCTAATGCCTTCATCAGTCTTAGTTCCATTCGCTGAATTAGGCCCGGATCAAAGCATTTCTCGAGATCACCTTCCACCTGTAATATGTGAAACAAATATTCAGATATTTTGTTATATTATATATCCAAATGCAGAAAAACAAAATTGGAAATTAATATAATTACCTGGAATTCATGCAGTTGGAGATTCATCGTTGTTTCGTTGAATTTAGAGGCGACGGATAAACATGCGACGGAGAGGAGTTCAAACATCCAGTACTGTTTCCATTCCTGAAAACATCATTAATTTAATTAATATAACAAGTCTGAATTACTAAAGAAACCCTAATTAATAACTAGAGTGTGTTATAAACATAACATAAGGCATTTCTTACTCGGCATTCATGAGTCACTGAAACGAACCGATCCAAATAATTCACGGCGATAAACACTGTTCCACGACACAGATTCATTCTCCTTTGAGACTACATAATAAAAAAAAATGAAAATTTTCAGCAAGAAATATATATTTACATGCATATATATATATAAATAGGCCGATCGCCATGTGAAGATCTTTCGAAGACTATATATATACCTTAAGAAGCCAAGTAACAGATTTAAACCTAGCATTACGGAGAAAACCGTTAGCATTGAGAAGCTGAAAGTAGGGTGGTTGAGGCATATAAGTTGCTTCCTTCCCAAGAAAAACACCTAAAGCTTCTTCACAATCTTCTTTCGACAAAAACAACGAACTTTCGACATTCGCGTTCGCATTACTACTTCCTCCGTTTTCTTGTCCATTATCAGGGGTCATTAGCCACACTTCATTGCATAGTAAATTCTCCATTTCCCGTATACACACACACACAAAAAAGAAAAAGCAGTTTAATCAATAATAACAGAACATATATATATAATCCTATATTGATTGGTTAGTTCTGATTTTATTACTTTTGAAGGCGGTTATATTACATGTATATATAGTGTCTGGTGGTGGTGGTGGTGGTGGAGGAAGGCGGTTGAGGAATAGGTTGGTGGGGGGGGGGGGTAGGAGTATGGGGGTGGTGGTGAAGTCGGATCATGAGATATAAAAAATGGGACACGTCCCTCATGAAAAGGGGTAAATGCTCAGAAGTGAAACAACGTGTATGTATATGTGTATGTATATATATAATTTTGCCAGCGATTCTTTTTTTGTTTTTTACTGGAACAAAGCAAATGCGTGAATAGGCACGAGGAATGCCCTTGTTCTTGTTCACCTCTCTTTAATTTTTTATTTTTTTTTATGATTTTGTTTTTGGTCCTTTTTCATTCGATTAGGGCTTTTTTGTTCATTAAATGGCACACGTGTGGGCCCACCGTGGCCATAATGGGGGCACGATTTATTTTTTAATCGGGACCAACCTAGCAAAATTCAATCATGAATTAAATAAAAACTGCACAAACTTCAGTTTCTCAACTGTATGCCATGCTGGATAAAAATACCTGCGAAATTCAGACGCAATTTCCATTTGGTTGTTTATTCAGGTTTTTTGGGACAAATAAGTGGGGCCTCGAGCCTGTCATTTCAAACATTATTCTCCATTCTGAAAAATTATCAATACATAATATATCTATAATAAAGTGACATCATTCATACATTAATTTTATAATAAAAAATGAAATACGATTTAAATAAAAATAAATAAAAAACAAAAACCCATTCTACGTGATGCGTAGGTTGGTTATACCATATTACACCCTCAAAGAAATTAATTGCTATGGTTATCTCCACCATATCTTGTCTAATTAATTTACTTTTTAATTTTTAAATTTTAAATACTAGCTACAAAGGAAGCCCAAAATAGGATAGAGATATTATGGTTGTTTTATATATATATCAGAAAAAATAGCAAAAAAAAAAAATTGGATTGGGCGTATGACAAAAGGCCACGTCACCAAAAGACACTGCACATTTGCAACCACCAAACTGTTTGTGCGAGTTCAGCTCATAGCCACATCATCTCTGGATAACTACATTTCACTCCAAGATTAAGGCTTCCCAGTAATATTATACCAACTCCATGCCTTCAATTTATTGCAACTCGTATGTCGAGAAACGGAACCCTGATTTTTCATCGTTATTGGACTTGAGCTCCAGCTTCTGGAAAGGGCTGCAACATTATATATTATTATCATTGTATTAGATCATTCACTCAATATATCGATGATGTAAACTGTACCGAATACAGATATACTATATGCATAACGCAAGAAGATCATATCATTGTGGACGAGCATATATAATCAATGTAAAACGGGAAGAAAATAATCACTGGCAAGAAATGTGGCATACCTGCTGTTAGGGTCATAATAGAAGCCGTTAATCGAACCATCGTTGCAAGAGAAGCAAACGTAATAAAATCCAGCAATTGTCAGTCCGCAGTCAGGTCCAACATTCACAAAGTATTGCTCTTTCCACCTCTGCAAATCGAATTGGGAAACAGAATTCATACAGCGGTTCTATTCATTATGTATTTTTACTAACTGTAGAAGGATAGGATCGAGGCTATCACCATAAATATGTAAGGATAGTTACTCAAGTCTAGAGATTTCCCCCCATCAACTTCCACTTGGCTCTGGAGAAGACGAAAATAGTGAGATAGCGTAAATACATAACGAGGGGAATGCTGATAGTACTCACAAGTAAAGGTGGGAATGACGGGAACTTTGTCCAGTGCTTTATATCGTCTTCTGCACTGCTCGTAATTATTACCCAGTCAATTATAAATAATCGATTAAATATTCCATCGATAACTCTCGAACAGTTTTTCACTCAGCCGTAAATGAGAATTACTAGGTAAAAAAACTTACGTTGCTCCCCATTTTCCAGTGAAGAAAGTATAATTCTTGGTATCAACAATTTCCCCTTCCCAGAAAGTAACAACCTGAGATGAAGATTAGAAGAAAAAAAAAAAGCGAGGATAAATCAGTCTTTACTCTTTATCAATCTAAAGGTGCCTGTAAAATCAGTCGTCTTATCATATAATGAAACAAATTACAGATTAAAGAGCAGAGTTTTTACAGGTGTATCGGCCATAGGAACATTTAGAGCTTCCATTGTGCCACATAAGTAGCCATGATCAAGATCACAACCTTTGATTCTTACATTTACTCTCCATGCTTCGTCTTTCTGTAGACTTGAAACATTTTGAGTCCCTGAAAAGGACTGTAATGAAACACGTGGTATCAGCAGAAGATGACAAACACTATTAGTCGAAAGATTTAATTTTTTTCATGATTGAGTCAGTGAGCTGGGCGAAGTTGATGATCCCGAATTAATTGAAAATCACGATTAATTAATAATATTGCCCAAGTGTCAACTCTTAATATGGAATGCTACCTAATTCTCAGCTCAAAAATGTGATACCGCAATCAAAGTTCAGAAGCAATTTAGATAACAACATTATCATATAACGACGTAATAAATTGGCATCCGATTCTTCTGATGGTCCTGTTAGTACACCACTATCACTCCATCGATTTTCCAAAATAATTCCGACTATTCACCAGTCATAAATTACTAACAGACGAAGTATTCCAACACATCAACGAATATGAAAAAAAAAATTGTAACCTGCTAATAAGTTAAACATGAGGCTACAACGACGGTAGAGATTACCTGACCAACGCTTAAAAGAGTACAAGGCGGCGGCAAAGTGTTTCCTGCAGTTGTACCTTCAAAAGTGACAGTAAAATATCAATCGCCATATGAACAATAACTTGCACATATTCCCAGTTCCTCGTCAACACACACACACACACATATACGGAAAACGGCATGAAAACCTAGATCGTAATTGTATAGTTTATTCCATCAATTCGACGTTTCTGTAAACCGAGAGCAACGATTTCTTACAAAGAGAAATTTCAATTTGGAACGAAAAAAAAAAAACAGAAAAAGCTTAAGAAAAGAGTAGTAATGGAGAAATGAAAATTAGAAAGAAAAATAAGAAAATTGAATACCAGAGACTTGGGAAGGAGAAGAAGTATCGACAACTCTCACCGGCATTTTCTGATTCGATCGAATTGTTGATGAATTTCTTCAATCTGTTTAATTAAACCCCAATTTGTTCTTCTTTCCCCACTCTGCTCAACTCATCATAGCGACTTTCCAGATGTAAACACGACTTTAGTTCAAAAAGGTTATAATAATATTATCTATATATATATATATATTTTTTTTTTCCTTACTTTTTTTTGGATTGGATTAAATAATTATGTTAACGTTATGATTAAAATGTGTATTTATTCAAATTGCCTTCCCCAATGTTCGTTATAATTTATTCTTTATCAAAGTTTTTTCTTTTCATTTAAATTACCTCATTAATATTAATTTATTATTAATGCTAGGACAAAATAAATTTATTCTTAATATGAATTAACATGACACACGAGCTCCAAAATATATTTGAAATAATACATAACTAGTACTTGTGTTTAAAATAAAATTCAAAACATAAAAATTGGTGCACAAAATTTGTCACCGGCCACCGGAAATAAGGGAATTCGAAACAGAGAGTGAGCCGGAAAACATGGCAGTTTGCGCAGTAGACGTATACGAGAATCGATAATCATCAAATCCTTCACAATAATACCCCAACTCACCGCCGGAGACACCCGCCGCCGACGACAACTCCGGCATAGCCAACGTCCCCTCCAAATACCTCACAATCTCTCTCATACCAGGCCTAATCTCCGGCCTCGAATGCGAGCACAGTAACCCTAATTTCAGCACCAATTCCACTTCCCCCTCAGCAAATTCACCCCCCAAATTCGGATCAACCGCCCCCAAAATCTCACCTCCACTCCACAGAGAAATCACCCACTCCACAAGCACCGTTTTTTCCGACGAACTCTTCGGATCCACCGGCCTCCTCCCGCAAACCACCTCAAGCAAAAAAGCCCCAAATGCATACACGTCGCTGCTGGTCGTGGCTTTACCCGTTCTGGTATGTTCCGGAGCCAAATACCCGAGAGTACCAACAACGTGGGTCGTTTGCGGGTCGGATCCATGGTCGTACAACCTAGCTAGGCCAAAATCCCCCAATCTCGCTTTCAATTCGCCGTCCAGCAATACATTACTGGCTTTTATATCTCTGTGAATTACAACTTGCTCCCATTCTTCGTGTAGGTAAAGAATCCCGGAAGCTACGCCTTTGATCACTTTAAATCTTTGCGCCCAAGTGAGAGTTGATTTTGGTTGATCGTGTAGATATTTATCCAGGCTCCCATTAGGCATGTATTCGTACACCAAAAGGAGCTCCCCTTTTCTCCGGCAGTACCCCAGCAGCGGCACTAAGTTCCGGTGGCGGAGCCGCCCCATGCTGACAATCTCCGCCACGAATTCTTTCATCCCCTGCCTCGATTCGTGGGAAACCTTCTTCACCGCAACTTCGATTTTTGATTTAGGCATTATGCCTCTGTACACATTACCGAATCCCCCACTTCCTAATAGCTCCTTCTCCTTAAACCCTTTGGTGGCAATGTACAAATCTTTGTATGTGAATCTGTGGGGTATGTAATCAAGCTCCCACCCTTCAACAACTTCGGCGAACTTCCATTTTCGTCTAGCATAGTAAGCCACGCAAATGGTAACCAACAGTAATAAAACTACAGAGATCACAGGCAAACCGATTGTTAAAGACTTTGGTTGTTTCTTCGGTCCGATTCTTGGGATCTTGGGCAGTTGTGAGAGATCCAACGGTGGAGCAGCTCCGTTGATATCGAAGCTCCACCCCAATATATAATGTGATGTCTGTAAAGGCGCGGCCGAAAATCCAACGTACATGATCTGGTTGATAATAGGCGAAATATCGTACCTCAATGACAACAGAGGAGTACTTGGTTTTCTTGATTCTGGTGGAGCTATTGTCACATTGAAAAGTGTTGAACCGCCGTCGTATTCGATCCAAGCTTGCATTCGCTTGCCACTATTGAGAGTCAAATTTTTTAAAACACCCTTTTCGTAATACCCTGCAGGCTTAGCTAGCACCGATTCCAAACTGGTGATATCTATACCGACATGGTTGTCGTCGATATCATTAAATTCAGAGCTTCTAAGGGTGTCTAGTTCAACTGCAACTATATGATTGGTAATATCTCCATTGTTGGATTCGTTAAAGAGTCCGAGGTATGTGCTTGGAAGAGAACCTGGGAGCCCTCTTGTCGGAGATAACACGAAAGTCAACCCGTGACCTCCTAATAGCTGAAATTGGGGAACTATGGCGAATACAAAGTAGGTCGAAAAGGAGAAAGCTGAGGTATTCGAGGAATTCTTGAAAGTAAGAGGGTGTGGATAGAAAGCATGGCCTGTTTGCTGTTTGGTGAAGTTTGATAGAATCAAGAGCCCGTTTTGTGCGAGTTGGGCTACGCCGTCGAGGCTCAAGTTAGCTGATTTGAATCCATTGAAGGTGAAAGGAGAAGAATCTGAAGCTGAAATGGCAACAATTTGAGGTAGCAAAAGCAATGCTAAAAGCTTGATTGGAGACATGGCTTGTTTTTTCTTGAATGGAAACAGATGCGTTTCATTTATTTCGTTCACGTGCCTTTGGGAAGAAAGACTTTTAACAGCAAGATGATAATGATGTGTATTTCTTTTTTGTCTTCAGATACAGCAAAAATGAAGCTTCTGGCCTATAACAACAATGTGAAAAGGACACAAGGTAATATTTTTAGCTGCCAGAAGAGACTTTTTCGAGGGTATTATATATTGTTCTTTGTTATATACTTCTTTTTTACTTAGCTCAGTTGTTGTATGCATTTCTTCTGTAGCAGGTCTGATAAATGAAAGAAGACACGTTCAAAGTTAGAGTCATCGGTCGTCGTGCCTAAATAATAGAATGGAGTACTCCGGTGAAATTTGATCAGTACACACTTGCACCAGTGTGTACTGAAATTTCAGTACACACGTGTACGTAAATAGTTGTTTATTTTCGAGCACGTCCACATATATTCATGTTGTATGTTACTATGTAGATTTATAAGGCTGTAATGCAAAATTGATCGATGATCACCGACAGGTGAGCTTAGAAGGTAGTATCTGGCAAATCGGGGCATTGAAAATATGTGGCCGTGTGGGACTCGGTTTGAATTCTGTTGCTCTTGTGGACCAGGCCATTCAGTATTTGGACCTGATGGAGCCTGTTTCTATTTGGCAGGTAGAATGAACGGCCCAATACACACTCGGTTAATTCCAAATTACGATTCATCACAGACTTCAATTTTGCAACATAGATGCAGTACAATATCTAACGTAGGGGTGTACGTTCACTTGGTCGGTAGACATCGAACTGAAAATTCGGTATTTTTTATTTGAATTTCCGTATAAGGTTTTGATTCCTGGTATATCATATCGTACCGAATATCGAAATATTTAATATTTTTTTCTTTTATTTCAAATCCTTTTAAGGTTATAATAACAAATTATAAAATACTTATAGATTGATAATTTTTTATTATTATTTACGAATTAGCCGATTAATGAAAATTGAATGTCAATCAAATTCAAGAAGTAATTAATTTAAATAATTTTTTGTACCTTTTTTTAAATAAAAAATATATATTTTCGATTTTATTGGTACCGAACCGAAAAACCCCAAATTAACTGAAAGAATAGTTCGGTTCAATAAACGTACAAATTTTTTATGTACCGAAATTTCAATTTTATCGAAATTTTGATACGCTTCTGTCCAGTTTACCGAATGAATACTCTTAATTTAACGTTGCTCGGCCGGCATCCTAACCCCAGACGGCCCAGATTATATTCTCTTCCTTGTCTAAACAAATGGATAAACTAGAAATTTTTTTCAGCAATTATATATATAAATATACTATAAATACAGTCTATAAAGATACGTAAATTATCCATAAATCTTGTAAAATCATTATTCATTTTATTATTAGCTACTAATGGCTGAGAAGGAGAGTCAACCAGAAAACTTTCCCCAGAAACATCCCCTTCAGCTGTCTTCCTACTCAGCTGGTAATTTTTTTTTTTTATTTTAATTTTATTAAATTTCTTTTATTGGTAGCAAAAATTGATTATCTTGTTGGTAATTTCGTAATTTTGAGTTATTAATATATTTTAGGGTTTTGTAATAAATTGTAGGTGGGAGGAGAAGAACATGGCCGGAAGTGGTAGGGCTGACCGCAGAAGAAGCGGAAAGGAAGATAAAGGAAGAGATGCCAGCTGGCACCCGTGTTGACGTGGTGCAACCTGATTGGTTCGTGACAATGGATTACAGAACTGATAGGGTCCGGATCTTCATCGATTCCACCGGGAAAGTTCACAAACCACCAATGATTGGCTAATTTTACATTACTTGTACTTTTTCTTTGTGTTTGAATTTCAATAATAATTTATTATATAAAATAAACAAATAAATAAATAAATTTTCTTCTTCCATTAGTGCTGCCATTTTGACTTTTTGGTCATCTTCTTTTTCTTCCTTAGTGGTGTGTTTGGTGCAAATTAATTGATGGGCAGACAAGAAGAAAGACTTTTAAGTCAACCATCAGTCAACTTTGGGATGGGCCATCATTATTACATATGCCTGGTGGACAATCCCACTATGCTTACTTCGGTTAATTCATCTTGCTTTATCTTGATTTTGACAAAATGCAAATAACAAAAATTGTAGTCATTTGAAATAAGTTTTTAATTCAACCTGAATCAGTTTTAAATTGAATGTCGGTTGACAAAATTGAGCATGAATGCATTACGTTTTGAATTCTAAATGATTCAAAACATTAAAAATCATCGGTAGTGTTCATTGGATCATTCGTATCTTTAAAAAATAAATAAAAGTTAACAGTATTTTATTTTTAATTCATTTGAACCATTTTTATAAAGTAGAAACAGAACTAAATTTTGGCATTATTCATTTTTCCTGACAAGCTTTGTATTTCCCATGTGCTATTACATCTTTAAAATCGAATCATACATGTGAATATGATCTTCAAATCCTTCATTTTTTAATTGATAATACATGCTTCATACTAATTAATAGAACCACCAACTTTAATTTGTTATACTATTTGATAATACTAATTAATAATCATAAACAATTAACACAACAATCACTAATTAAGTTGAAAATTCATCAAGAACTCACCATGCATGAACACTACTAGCTAGCTATCTAGCTTCCCCTATACTATGAAGAAGATGCGTAACGGGCGACGAAATCGAGTCAACAGTGCGTACGGACGAACTCGTTTTCTCAAACGAAGAAGAAGCATACGAATGCAAATAATCCTCGAACCCACCGTCCTCCCTAAAAGTACCCGGGGCCCGCAAAACCTCCGGCATTTCAATCTCACCGTCCAAATAACTCACAATCTGCCTCATACTCGGCCTCCCTTTCTGCTCGTTACTCGAACACATCAGCCCTAATTTCAACACCATCAAAACCTCGTTCTCGTCGAAATCACCCTTCATTCTTCCGTCCACGCAATCAAGAACCGACCCCTCTTTCCACTTATTCCACACGTAATCCACCAAAACCAAGTCATCCGGCCCCGCTTTCGATTCAATAGGCCTACGTCCGCATGCAACTTCTAGCAATAGAGCTCCAAAAGCAAACACGTCGGATCCCGTCGTGGCACGCCCGGTTCGTGGAAGCTCCGGAGCCAAGTAACCCAACGTACCCACGACCCGGGTTGTACCCGGGTTCGACCCGTGATCGTATAGCTTTGCGAGTCCGAAATCTCCTAACCGGCCGTTCATTTCTCCGTCGAGGAGCACGTTGCTAGCTTTGACATCCCGGTGGATGACTATTTGTTCGTAGCCTTCGTGTAAGTATAAAAGCCCGGAAGCAACACCTTTAATAATCTTGAACCTTTGTTCCCAATTCAATGTGGGTTGTGTTTCTTCGAACAAGAACTTATCCAAACTTCCGTTGGGCATGAAATCGTAGACGAGGAGAAGGTCGGCTCCACGCCTGCACCACCCGTGTAGCTGAACTAGGTTGCGGTGGCGGAGCCTGCCTATGGTGGAGATCTCTGAGACAAATTCTCGAACACCTTGGTTGGACTCGTGTGAGATGCGTTTGACTGCGACTTGGGTTTCGGGGTTTCGGCCGAGTGTGCCTCTGTAGACACGGCCGAAGCCTCCGGTACCGAGTAGCTCGCTGTCTTTGAAGCTTTTTGTGGCGCGTTTGAGCTCTTGGTATTTGTATCTATGGGGCACGATTTCCAGCTCCCAAGATTCTATTACTTCTCTGTTCTTGATTTTTTTTATTACAAAAACAGCGAGTAGTATTGATCCTAGTATGAAACAAATTGCTGTAATGGAGATGGTTGTAATTAGGCGCGTGTGTTTCTTCTTGATACCTGGAACTGAGGGGAGAGAACCCAAATCAAACGATTTGGTTTCACCGTTCATTTTGAAGCTCCATCCGAGAATGTAGTGTGAACTCGCGAGCAAACCGGTTGAAGCAGAGAATCCGATGAACATATTTTCTTGAAAAATTGGGGAGAGATCTACCTTTAAAGATAAGACAGGGATTCTGGGTTTCGTCGAAGAGAGAGAAAGAGTGACGTTCACGAGATTCGTGGCGGAATCGTACTCCACCCACGCGACGATGGGTTTGCCGCCTTTGAGATTGAGGTCGTTCTTCACGGAGCCGTCGTCGCCGGAGAAATAGGCGGCGGCGGCGGATACGTTGGAGTTCAGGCTGTTGATGTCGATGCCGACGTGGTTGTCGTTGATGTCGCCGAACTCGAAGTCCTGGACGGTGTCGAACTCGACGGCGAAGATGTGGTTGGAGGAGTTGCCGCCGTTGCTGGAGTTGAGGAGGCCGAGGTACTGGCTGGGGAGGGCGGATTTCAGCTCTTTTGTCGGCGCCACCGTGAAGGCGAGGCCGTGGCCGCCGAGTCTCGGGTACTCCGGGTGGATGGAGATGACGAAGCACGTCGAGAAGGAGGAGACGGCGGCCGTGGTGGAGTTCTTGAACTGGATCGGCGATGCGTAGAATGCGTGGCCTAATTGCCGGCTGGTCTCGTTTGTCAGCCGGAGAATGCCGTTGTTGTCGATCAGAGTGACGCCGTTTAATGTTAGGTTGGTTTTTGGATCGGAAAATCCGGAATAGGTGAATTCATCCGTTTGAGATGAAGCTTGGTTTGATAAGAGTGTGAGTGAGAAGAAGAATAGTACGAGGTAAATCGCCATTACAGAAACAGAGCAGAAGACGAAGCTTTGTCTGCTTGTAATATAATGGAAATTATATGAAATTCAAGATTGGTAGGATTTTGATTTTAACATGGTGTTGTTAGGTGGCATCTATTTTAATACTGTGAGCGTAGATTTCATATATATATATATATATATATATATATATATATATATATATATATATATATATATATATCAGCATGATGGGATTAAAATATAGTATAAAGAAGCAGCCACTAATTAAACAGCAGGAATATAAACAACATCTCCTGTAATGAGTTTATTTAAATTATTGCAAAAGTTTTGCCTTTGATCCTAGTAGTGCTGTCTATGTAATGATGATGTAATTAACTATAATATTTTTTAAATTATTAAATCGGATACTAATATGTCAAATATGTTTGGTTCTTTTAGCAATAATTGCAAATAAGACTTAGGTGTATGACTTTATGAAGACTGCATGTGTTTGATCTGCTATAATTTGGCTTCAATTATAGACACAGCTTCCATTATTATCAATCCTAGCCGTTGGATCAAAGTTAGTTAACTCGCATTTGAGTCGAGCGCTAACCGTAGAAGCTTACATTCTTGATGGCGTCTTCGTTTATTGCCAAGCGACGCCTCCTTGAAACACTTGTCGGCTAATTGAACCCTCTTCATGTTTTCTTGCTCTTGAACAAGCATATTCCCATACTCGAGAAGCTTCGATAGAGCCATCTTCGTTCGGCTGCTCAAATTTCGGAAGCTTCTCTCTCGAATTCACTAGCTAGCTTTTATCCTATGTTCTCCACTCCTACACTAGCAATCCATTTCCTCGATCACTTCATCATCGTACACTCGCGCTCTCAAAGCACCAAAGAAATCTGCGAAAATCGATCCAAAAAAACATCTTTCTTGAATACGTTGTCCAAAAAACTCCGTTATATTACACGTTTGGACTATTATCTGTCACTTTAGATTATTCCAACATTGGATTAATTTCATATCCAATTCTACCCTTCTATAAGATCTGTCACACGAGTTGAGCTCTGCCGATTGCGATTTTCCTTTTATAATATTGTTTGCTTATCTGTAAATAAGTTGACCCGGCCGGAACATGTTGGTCGAAAACCTACACGCAAGTGCACGTATCGTACAAGTAATATAGTGGACTAAAAGTCCGGATGTCGAACCCACAGGGAATATTTAATTATCTAATCCTAGACGCTAAATTCTACCAATTATTATCAAGCCCACCCTACACAGTCGACTATAGAGAGAATTAACTAAATTAAATTAAAAGGCAAATTAAAACGACAAAGCAAGAAAGCAAATTAAACACGAATATTTATCAGAGTAAACAAGCCTAGGATTTTATTCTTCCCCCTATGTGATTATTACTCCCCCAATTCCTTCAATTATGCAAGCAATTAACCCGGATTATTAACCTGAGATGCTAAAATAATCATAACCCGCTTCCGCGTGTATTACGATTCTAATACTCTAGATTCAATTACTATATTCCTATGCAATTAATTCTAGAACACAGCATTAAGCACAAATCTCAATAATGGCTACCTATAAGAGATTAACTATATTCCTATGTTAATACAACAAAGGCTCTTCTACCACAGTTCTAATTATTAACCCGATCTTCCGATTCATGCGATTAACAATAACATAAAAGCGCATAAGTTGATCAAGTTCATGCACTTAATAAAACAAGTAGAAGAAATAATCCGGAATTAAAACTTGCATAAAATCATAAAAAAGGGTTCATAAATCCCACATAGGGTTCCAAATAAAATCCTAGAAATAAATAATTAGCTACTCATGATTAAAGGAAAAACGCAAATAAAATAAGTCATAAACGATATATCTATGCTTAGAGTCTTCGAATTCTTCGTCTTCGTTATTGCTTTGTTGCTCTTGAAATTGCGTAAAAAGATCCCTAATTGTGTGCTTGGATTGGTCTTATATAGGGTGAAGAACTTAGGGAATAAGGCAGTTTCCTTGTGCAATTAAAATCCCTTTACTGCGCAACTTCGGGGTATGGGACGGGGGTCCCATAATTTGCACTAAAACTGGGACGGGGTCCGAGCCTTGTTTCTTCAGAATTTTGATATTTTCACTTTTGACCCATATTTTCGCCAAAATTGCAGTTTTGACCCCATACTTTTCCAATTCTTCAATTTGTACCTAAAATACAATAAATCAACTTTTTAAGCACCAATTATCATTAAAACACACCAAAAGCCCAAATAAAAAGGTACGATAAAGTGTAAAAATATACACTTAACAGAACACTCAGTGTTATCAATATAATTAGTAAAATCAATATTTCACATTTCAAAAAAAAAAATTAAACCTTGAAAGAAATGTACAATCGAACTTGTGTTTCTCTCGTGACGAACAATTAATCGATCATCTCGGAAGTAGTACTACTAAGTACTAACCATATGTGTATATGTATGTATGTATATGCAAAGAAGTAGCTATAGTTGCTTTGACTTGGAATATTGATTAGGCTGAATTGGTCCTAATCGAAGTTCCAAGTCTAACAGTTGATCATCATCTTCACCAACAATTAATCTCAATTTCTCCGTTTTCGCCTTCTCTTGATTGCTGCCGTTGGTCTCTGCAGGTGGTGCCGCCGCCACCGTCTGCTCCGTAAATAACGGCAACGAACGATGAATCGAATTATCTTCAACTACAATAATAATCTCATCATCGTCGTCGTTCGTTGTACTTTGATTGTTGAAAATCAACTTATTAGAATATTCATCATCGGCTTCGGTGCCGATCTTAGACGGGGGATTTTGGCGGGAAAAGTCATCGTCGTCGCCGTCGATCATCATCAGCTTTGCCCTGTCTCTCCTGTGGATGTTCATGTGTCCACCTAATGCCTGCGCGTTCGAGAATCCACGTCGGCAGAAACTGCAACTGTACGACGTCGTTGTAATATTATTCGTTGTTTCGCCGCCCGAAGATGGATTATTATCCATGTTGCAAGATCTAGAGAGAGATGGATTATTAATTTGCTAGATATAATTGAAGATATTGAAGATGAGAGCAGAGGATGATAGATGTTGTTGTTTTCTTTTTCTTATTGCTTAGTTAATTACACAAACTTCAATTATGCATATATATTAATTAAGAGATTTGGTCAAATGGTCGGTTGGTCAATTATTTTTATTTTTCAATTAGTCATTGGTTTTTATTTTTATAATTACCGAGATAATATATTTATACATGCATACGTGGCTTCAATGTGCGTCCAAACGCTGCCATAATTATCACAATTGTGTACGTACTTACATCTGCAACTTCGAAAGGGATGTCCCTCCAAATTACGTACCTTCACAAAATTAATTAATCATACATATATATATATATTATATTCAATTAAGTTAATTAATCGTACTTAGTGAAAAATGGGTTAATATATAATTTATCATAGATGTTTGTATGTACTCGGTGGTTATGCCCAAATAATCATCATATTCGTATATATAAATTAATTTCAAAGTAATTAATTAATGTCTACAACATGTTACACCGTACCAAATATACTGCATAGTTGACGACAATAATTGATAAAAATATTTGATGATACATAACTACAAAATTTGGACCACCAAAAAATGTTAACAATTGCGAGTCTCTAAAGGGTGGCCAAAATGAGTCCTTAAAGGGTACGTAAATCATCGATTTTATATTTAATATGTTTATCTTTATACATTCAATGTCGAACCAACCATTGAATTAACTGTTATAGCAGGTAATAAAATCAAATCTCAAACTTTTGAACTTATAAGATTAAAAGTTTAATTTTAAAACATAGTGAACTAAATCTAATTAGTAAACTTACAGCACTAAAAAATTCATTTTGCACGAAGAATTTTAGTCTAGACAATAAATATTGCTGTAATGATTTTGGATAAATGTCCATTAAATAGTGATTTGAGTTAGAAGGAAAAAGGGCCGTTTTAATTAGTTGGGCTTAAAAAGTCAAATAGTACTTGACCCAAATAAGCTATGGACTTCTGCAAATAAACTCTTGTTGACCGAAAATTCTATAGTAGTAAAAACTAAAAATCAAATTCCCTGAATATTCCTAAATTATTAATTATAGTATGTATAATTTCAAAATATAACAAAAGAAGTGAAATATTTTTTATTTATTTTTTAAATATAAATAATACATCAATGTTTAAACCAATTAATATTAAAATAAGTATATAGTATTGATCTCAGGACACAAGATATATAAATAATAAATATATCCATCCCCATGCAAAATATACTCACGTACAGCTGTCATAACACAAAAACAGCTAAATTATGGAATCAAGAACACATTTATTCCTGTAAGTATCCTACTATATACTTTAATCAATTAATGAATATCTTGGAATTATCAAATACACTAAAAACAGTAACACAACCCACAAGCCTAGCTTGGAATTAACACCCCATTCCTCTCAATTTAATCAAATTCCTTTTCAATAAATTAAAATTCCCCTATTATTTAATATATATATATATATATATTTAATTTAATTATTAATTCCTGGTGAGAAGCAGACACATCTGATGAACCCCATGTGCTCTTCACATTTCAACTTCAATTAAATCCCTCTGCTTTTTCATCAGAACTATTTTAATTTATTTACTAAATCAGGACAAACAAATAGCCAAAATCCCAACTTTACACTTATGTTAAAAAACTTCGACAAAAACAAAGTGCAGTAAAATGTCTTTTTCCAAGTAATTAATAATATATATATACATATAATCACTAACCGTAAGTACACCTACACTAAAAAGACAAGTGACAAATCAAAAAATTAAATCTATATATGTAGGAACTCCCTAAATCATTACTTTAATTATTTCAGTTAAATAATTTACTATATTTTAATTTACACATCCATCATAAGAATCCAAGAATCACGGATGTGGATTTTGGTCATAATTATATACATACATACATACATATATATTATATATATATATACATATACTATCATGGTAGAGCTGGCTAGGGTTTCACATGAGGAATATCACCAAACATTCTTTATTCTTGCTACTATAGAAAATAATGCTCATAATTCTTAGATCTCTACTTGAGAAAAAAAATTAATAAAATAGAAATGAAAATATATATATAGGAAGAAACAAAAGGAGGCGTAGTTAGCGATGACGAAGCAATAATATTCGGTATGTGAATATAGAGAATATAAAAGGGTATTTGTGGAATACTTAAGTGGGATTGATTCCTTGTAGTTGGTGGCAATTTTGGAAGGATTGGGAAAAAAGAAAAGGAAGAAGAGAAACAAAAATTAATTAAAGTGCATGGATTTGTGCTAATACTTCTAAATTAGAGATGATAATTAATATATAGGATAATAATACAAAGGAAAAGGGAATCCATGTTGTGTTGTATCTGACTTTATATATACTTGAAAATGTGAAAATTGAACTTAATTATTAACTCTCTGTCTTTCTTGTTGGAGCTTTCTTTTAGATACATACAGATGGATGCGATCATATATATATATATATATATATATGATATATTGTCAGTGAGGTGAGATAATAATAGTAATAATAATGATCAGCTACTGGGAAAAGGTGCTCACTGCATTCCATGCACTACTTTTCACTCAGTTTCATCTCTTCAACCTACCTCCTCTCTCTCTCTCTCTCTCTCTCTCTCTCTCTCTCTCTCTCTCTCTCTCTCTCTCTCTCTCTCTCTCTCTCTCTCTCTCTCTCTCTCTCTCTCTCTCTCTCTCTCTCTCTCTCTCTCTCTCTCTCTCTCTCTCTCTCTCTCTCTCTCTCTCTCTCTCTCTCTCTCTCTCTCTCTCTCTCTCTCTCTCTCTCCCTTCTAATTAAGTGTAGTAAATATAACATTGAAAGAAAATGGTCCATATAAAGTTTCCTGAAGTAGCTAGTCATGCAATTAAGAGTGGGAATATAAACGAATAGTAACAGCTAATTCGATCTACGAAATGAACTTGTTTCTTGATTATAGCTACTCGATATATCACTAGCTCTTTCCGCATTCGAAGCTATAACGTTCACCTAATTAGGCCAATTTCTTTAGATTCTTCCTATTTCGATCATGTACAATTATCATGATCTTGCTGCGACAAAATGCATAACTTTTTCATGCCACAAAATCGTATCATACATCGATCGTTTGACAAATTTTCACTATCGTCTCTAGTACTAATATATACGAATCCGATCATAATAATCTCGCTTGTTTCTCAGTCATGTGTAATGCATGTGAAAAGCTAAGAACTTTTATACATGTTATTAATAATGTTCAGAATTTAGATTAGTAATTGGTTTTACTAATACAAACTGCAAATCCAACATGAATATATATGCTTCGAGCTAATTAACGGTGAAAACTTATAGCAATATAAATCGAGCCAGCGAAGAGGGCGCCTTGTCATCCAGATCCGAAGAAAAAAAAATTAAAAATGAACACATAATAACGAAGTAATTAATAGCAAACTCGTGCAAATATTTGATCTTTACTTCACCTTTGAAGAATATTCCCAAGCCTTAGCTCAAGATCGAGCTCGTCTTCGACGGAACCCGAACTGAATTTGAAAACCTCAGATTTATCAGGTTTTGTCGATTCGATTTTCCTCCTCTTGAAACTAGCTACTTCCTCGTCGCTCGATGTGTTTGTTTGTGTTCGACGAACGACCAAATTCAAGCTTGTTGACAAATCATCGGTAACACAATCTTCGGCTGCTGCTTTTTCAGCCGCCCTAGATAAATCTTGCTGATGATGATCAACACCAGCCGTCGATTTCTTCTCTCCGTTGTTCTTGATCGAATCCGAAAGTACTGCACCGTCTCTTTTCTCAGCGATAAAGCTCGACCACGACCGAGGAATACTATGCAGCGACGACGGAACCATGTTATAAATCTCTCTATCGTTTTTCCGAACAACAAGACTACTGGACGACGACAAGAAACAAGGGTTTGGTGGTGGTGGTGGTGATGACGTCATGGTGTCGTCAGCATCAATAACTTTTGCAGGATGTGAAACCCTAGTATGTGAGGTTGGTGAAAATTCAGGGTTAGGGTTGCTGTACAAGAAAGAACATATATTCTCATGGGAGGAAGAGTTGTAATAACTGTACGGCGGCGGCGGTGGAGCATCAAGAGATGCAGGATAGTTAACTACGGCGGCGTTGTTAATATGTGGCGGCAGAATAATGACTTGATCAGCTGAGGAAGGAAGAACCGCCGGAGATTGCTTCAGCCTAGCCCTATCTCTCCGGTGAACATTCATATGGCCGCCGAGAGCTTGAGCCGAGCGGAATTCTCTCCGGCAAAAGCTGCAAGAGTAAGATCTTGGCGGCCAAACACACCCTCCGAGTACTCCGGCGGCATCTTCTGCAAAAGCCTGCTCTTCCCAAGATTCGTTGTAAGAAGAATTCATATGAGGATCTAAATCGGGTTTACTCTTAGCAGCCCACATCCAATATCTTGCTTCCTCCATTAATTTTATATATATATATTAAATTCAAAATGAAATGAAGACCTAGTTTTCGATGCAAAATATATATATGATATGATGAAAACGAAATGGTAATTAATGGATGATGATGGCGAGTCTACATCTCATCTTTAATGAGGAGCTAGCTACCTACAGTTAATTTAATTTAATTTACAGAGGATTAATTTAATTAATTAAGATTAAAAATGACTAATTAGGAGATTAATTAGGGGTGGTGGTGGTGGGCAGTCTAGCTAACTTTGGCTCATTCATGGCTAATTAATTTAATTATTATTTGTTTTTTAGCTGGGGTTTTTCCTACACACACACAACAATATTCACTGTTTATCGATGCCAATGTATGGTATTACAAGGTGACAAATTTGTTTTTGCGATTTTAAATACAAATTTAAAGATATATATTCTTTGGGGTGGGCCCGGCCCGAAGACTCATGTTGGTATACAGACATGGAGAATAATGCATTGAAAAATGGAATACAAACTAAGATTGTGTGAGTTCACCACGATCATGTCTTTGATTAGACGTACACCTGTTTTACGTACTCTGGTTAATTGTTCCCTAATTTGCTTAATTAAGTAAATACTATGGCAATGTTTGAAACCATCTTTATTTATTTTGTTTTCATTGTTTCCCCAAAACAAAATGAGATTTATTACACTTTTCAAATTATTTTCTCAAAACAATTTCAAAAGTTTCTCTCTCCTTCAGACATGATGTGACTGCTACAGTATAATGATTTGACTGCTACAGTAAAAAATGTTTTCACTAAAAAACAAATAAACATCACTTCATCTTTCAATTTTTTTTCTTCAAAAATACATTTTTCTAACACCTTTAAACATGATTTGATTGCTACAGTGTATCGTGTCTCCTTCCAAAATACAAACAAACATTAATTTACTTTCATTCTCAAATTATTCCCCCAAAACATATTTCCTCAAAATAGAAATCAAAATAAGATCCAAAACGGTTCCAAACATTGCCTATACATTTTAATTAAGTCGTATATATATAAATTAACGAGTAAATTACACATAAATCCTTGAGGTATGCTAACAAAAAGTTAAGGTCCATGTGCTATCAAAAATTACACTCACCATCTAAAACATTATTAGGAATCCTAACGGAATAATGCATTGAATAAGTTATTCTGCTAGGGTTTTAACGAACTATTAATTTTAGATAGTGACGGAGACAACATAGAATTAGGGGTTGACATGGCTCCCCTAACATTGCTTAAATTATTATTATTTTATATAAGATTTTATACATTTTCATCGATGATAGCATTAACGGCACCGCACGAAATAAATATAGTGCATATTGGTCCTCGATACATGAAATCTTAGCTTGAATAATTTAGAGGTGTAGCTGTAATTACCAATACCACATGGCCTTAAAATTATTTTAACATATCTTAGAGGTGTAGATGTAATTTATCCTAAATTATTTATGATAACGTACGTGCAACATGTCATCATTGAAACTCCTTAATTATCAGGGTTATTTGTTAAAACTAATTAAATTTGTACACACAGTTTTGTTGAAATAGTGTAAAATTTAATTAAAATTTAAAACGTGATATCCCTAAATGAATTTTATTTCTTCAAACGTAGATTCTTCCAAAAAAGGTTCTTTAATTAGGCTTAACATACATGTGATTTTTCTAATTTTCAATAATCGTGGTATCGTGAGAGTAGAGGTGGTAAATGAGCCGGCTCGACAAAGGCTCGAACTCGAGCTCGGGGTTTTTCGAGCTCGAGCTCGAGCCCAAAATTAGTTGTTCGACAGCTCACGAGCTGCCTTTTATATATATATATATATATATATATATATATATATTATTATTAACTAAATTGTAAATAGTCTACAATAATAAATATTTCTAGTATTTAAATAGAAACAAATCTATATTACTTAAATAATACATAATAATATAATATATTATAATAATAATAATAATAATAATAATAATAATAATAATAATAATAATAATAATAATAATAATAATAATAATAATAATAATAATAATAATAATAGAAAAATTAAAAAAATATATATATAACTAGAGTCATTATTTATTTTATAATTTTTTTTTTATTTTCTTATAAATATTTTTTAATAAAAAAATCAAATGATTTTAATAAAGAAATTAAATATTAAAAAAATAATAATAAATGAGCTCGAGCTCGAGCCAAAAAAATTGGCTCGATGAGCTCGAGCTCGGCAACATGGACTCGAGCTCGAGCTCGAGCTGGCCTAAAGAGCCGAGCTCGGCTCGTTCCCACCCCTACGTGGGACTTCTTTTATTTTATTTTTTTTCTTTTAATTGTTTTTTTTTTAATTATTATTTTCAGTTTCTGTATTAGTATGTTCAAAGAAACGTGTTTTCCGCAAAATTTTCTGCAGATATAAATATTATCTAATAATCACTGAAATTACGACATTTGATCAATTAGTACCATATTTTTGGTGTCGTTAGCACTTAAATAAGGGGAGAATGCTTGTACAATTTAATCCTTCCTTAATGACATATAAATAACAAGAAATTAATTTCGATAAAATTAATTAACAATTAATTCGATCAGCTAAACGGCAAAAATTAGAGTCATTGGATGCTAATGTATATCTGGGATTGGGAACTATAAGCACGGGTCTTTGGACTTTTGCAACACTTTCTTCTTTCTATACTTTTAATAATTTTTAAATCAATTATTATATATCTTATTGCCAAATTAAACACTATTAACATCAAACCCCTAGT
The DNA here is from genome assembly GCF_056151865.1 of Erythranthe guttata. Taxonomy (NCBI): domain Eukaryota; kingdom Viridiplantae; phylum Streptophyta; class Magnoliopsida; order Lamiales; family Phrymaceae; genus Erythranthe; species Erythranthe guttata. The sequence goes on along the minus strand of NC_142542.1, from coordinate 1,554,667 downwards.
TAGTTAACATTCTAACACACAACAATTATTCCTAATCATTCATTAATTATTTTAAAACCATTTTGAATCCTTTAATTTTTGAAATACTCCTTATTCGTGTTTTTTAATCGATCGAAAAATAGACCAAATCGCAAGTTTTGATTTCGGAATCGAGTATATAATTATAAACCAGTCAATGTTAGTCGTTAATTACACGCTAATTCAAAGGATATTTGCAACAAGTAATTGTTTATTTAATTTTGTATCTCTCTCAAACAAGTTGAGACACTTATCACTGTATGAATTATGAAAGATGGACAAAAGGGCAGATGGCCGGAAAAAATATTGAAAAGACAGTAAGTAATAATATTAATTAATTATTATATTATAACTAATTTTGACTAAGAAATCAAATTTAAGAAAATCTTCATATATGTTAGTTATAAAAGATATGTGTTTACTGTATGAGGTGACACTGCCTGATTTGGATGTCATATGATATACTAAATTATGTTTAATTTTTTTTTCATATTTTTTTAACAATTCTTTTTTTCATAACAATTCTAATAATATTACTACAAGCCACAATAGTACAGTAACTGTAAAAAATTACTTGAGACCAGCATAATTATCAGTTGGTATAACTTTATTATATTCTACAGTAACAATCATCAACAAGTAAACATTTTATAATATAAGATATATGAAGAAAATTTGTCGGTAAATGGTCAACATAGAATAAAGACAATTCTATGGTAAATATTTAAATAAGGATAAAAACAAAATTTAGGTGAAACATATCAATTATAGTACTATTTGAATTAATTTATGGAGCTTAATTAATTATTTTAAACCAACTAATGACGAGGATACAAATATAATAGGCCCATAAAAATAGATAAGCCCACCAGAAAGCCCATCCAAAGAAGGCCCAATTTACTTAGTATTTACAATACAATACCACCTTAGGCCCAAAGCAGATAGATAATTTTGTTTTCAATTTAATGATTTTAAAAATATATATAAAATTATAATTAAATATAGGGTAAATTACAACCACCCCTGAGGTATGGTTAAATTACAAAAAAACCTATCTTGTATGGGTAATTACAACTACCCCTCAACTATAAATCTTCTTACACGTCCAACCTTGAGGTTTCAAATTTAGTGGAATCTTCGAGATTATATGGAATATTATCAATTTTGTATCCATTTTATCCCACTCGAACTTCACATTTTGAACCAAGATGATCATAATACGTGTTATTTGGCTTGTATATATCAGATTGTGGTGCATCAAAAACTGTATGTTTACACAAAACGAGTACAAACTAGAGCACATTACACGAAATCTAGATGATTATGTTGAATTTGATACTATAAATGTGGAGGTGTAAGAAAAAATCATAGTTAAGGTGTAAATGTAATTATCCAAATAAGAAGGGATTTTTCGTAAATCGACCATATCTCAAGTAGGGTGTTTGTAATTCACCCTTAAATATAAACTGCAGCACAAAAAAGAAGGCAATGAAGACAAATAGATAGCCTTTATACGTATTTAAATACTACTGTATAACTCTGCACACAAGAAAAAGGAACCGTTTTCTCTTTTGGTTTTGATGACTTTTATCCAAATTTCTGACCCATTCTGAGTGATACGATATATACTAGAATGTCATGCTAGTATTAAACAGATAAAAGACTTATTATATTGCATTTCCACCTCAATATTTTATTTTAATTGTTATTAAATTAATCTCTTTTATTTAGTCGACACTGTTTACTTATTATGACAATAGTACGTTGGAAGTAAAATTCATGTGTAGACACATGAATAAAGCAGAATAAACAAGACAAGAAATTAATGTGGGTCGGATACAAAAGTGACGTACATCCACGATGACTTTTTCCAGTATCCTTACAGTAAATATGTATGTATCGCCACAAAAAGCAACGTGGACACATAACCGCTCCACAGAACGCCCTAGCAATTCAAACTAATCATTAGCGGTGCAGATATGTTTTTTTTTTTTTTTTCTCCTTTTTGTCAATTACAAAGCGAAAAGTATGCTCTATATATAACTGTCAAACTCACAACTCTAATTTGCTTACTAAGTCACAACTACAAGTAATTTTCAGCTAGCCCTCTATAGTCCATACCAAATTACCAAAAAAACCCAAAGAAAGTTTTTTATTTAGCAATGGCAAAGGAAGAACAGAGTAGCAAAAGGCAGCAAAGATGGACTCTCCAAGGAATGACTGCACTTGTCACTGGTGGTACCAAAGGAATTGGGTACCTTTTTTTGAACACTCAATTCTTTTTATTTTTTATTGATTCATTTAATCTTTGCTAATGATCTCACTGTGTGTGTGTGTGTTTAATTACAGATACGCCATAATAGAAGAGCTTGCAGGATTTGGAGCCACAATATACACGTGTTCGAGGAATCAGGCTGAACTTAGTGAAAGGCTTAAAGAATGGCAAGACAAAGAGTACAAGGTGATGGGTTCAACCTGCGACTTGTCTTCAAGAACACAGAGACAAGAGCTTATCAACAATGTCTCTTCTGCTTTTCATGGCAAACTCAATATCCTAGTAAGTACAATTCATTCTCTTTATTTAACACTTTTTTCTTTTATTTAAATTAAAGTTGCATTGCGTGTTATTCGGTTGCATTTGTCCCTTTTCTCTCATTCTTTACCATGTGTTTCATTTAGTGAATCCCCACGCACAAAACGTGATTCAGAGAAATGGTTAAAGCTTAGTTCTTCAAGATTTCCTCGATCCATATGAATTTTCTTTTTCGTCAATCCTTAAGTGTAATTTACATCTCTCGTATTGTTTGCAAATTGTTTTACGTCAGCGAATGTTTATCCGGTGCACTAGGGCTATGGTACTTTTGGAATATACATATATAAATTAATGAAAAATAATAAAACATGCAAGAACAAGATTGATGAAACCAATATAATTCTGCCAAAAGTTGCCGTCCCAAAAGAGATCAAATTAGATGAATAAATAATTATTGGACAAAGTACAGCAAATTAACTTGTACAATATGGCTTGTGCAACAGTTTATCTCATTGAGCGATAACTCTCTTAATGAAAAAAATATATATAATAATAAAAATAAATAATAATAATAATAAAGCCAAAAATAGGTGACTTCATTGGTAGTTGCACCTATAAGACTTCATTGTCATATTTCTTGTCTACATCAGCATAAGAAATTAAAATTGTCAATTCTCAAATAACAATATGTATAGGGAGTATACTATTTAATTCTACACGCAAAATGCATTTTGGACCATCAATTCTATATTGTATGCTGCATATAACCTCCAAATCAATCATCACTAAATTATTTTAATGTGGTGATCCAATCCTGATCGATATAATTAATAATATTTTAAGATTAATTCCCCGTTGATTAGCTTAATTAAAACGAGTTTTTTACGACATTTTATAAAACGGTTTACGATAAAATAAGAAATTTTTGAAGCGTTTGATAAAAATCTAGAGAGTAAGATATAAAGTGGGATCACTCAGCTATAAATGTACTGATTTTATGTATATGTATATAGGTAAATAATGCAGCGATAAGTATGATGAAGAGAGCGTGTGATCACAGCGCCGAAGATTTCTCGAGTATAATGGAAACAAACTTAGAGGCGCCTTACCATATCTGCCAACTTTCCCCTAACCACCGCCGTCCGCCGCCATTAAAGTGCTCTATTGAGCTGGAAATTACAACTTTAATATTAATTCATGATTAATATATTGCATGATCCAATACTAAAATTTCCTTTGATTTTTTTTTTTTTTAATTTCTTTATCCCACAAATCCTTCACCATAAGAACACTTGAATATCATTTTTCTTTTTTATAAAATGTATTAAATTCGTGTGTGTGTGTGTGTGTGTGTGTGTGTGTGCATTGAATTTGGCTATCACCACCCTTTTAATGGCTATCACCACCCTTTTAATAATTATTTAACATTCACACTGGTTTATGCTTAACAAGGAAAAATCATCACTAGTTCATGATCATGATCAATAGCTTTACATATCTTGCTTAAAACTGTGACTTTCTAGTGAGTTATAACTGCATCAAGAAAAATGTTATTTCTATCTTTATTACTTATACTCTGTCGTATCCTTGTGGTTTCTCTAGGTTCATTATTGGTTTAGGTAATATCGTCTTCATTTCTTCTGTTGCCGGTGGCATCGCACTCCCTGCCCTTTCTGCTTATGCTGCTTCTAAAGGTCCACCGCCGTTTACTCTCTCTCTCTCTCTCTCTCTCTCTCTCTCTCTCTCTCTCTCTCTCTCTCATAAGTATTGTAACTGAATTTGGCCACTAATTTTCAGGTGCAATAAACCAACTAACCAAAAATTTAGCGTGCGAATGGGCTAAGGACAACATTCGTACAAACACCGTGGCACCATTCGGCGTTAGAACTACCATCCTCAAACTTGTATGGTTCTTTCGTTCTCATGATCTCAGCAAGAACTATATTTTGTTTTATGTGTGTATATATGTATATATACGTATAAAGATTTTCCTCGATGTTGGTGTTTTTATAGGAGGATATAGATCCATCAATTCTCCAAATGTTGTTTCCAATAATGGCCCGAACGCAACTGGGGCGAGTAGCAGAAGCTGATGAAATATCTCCACTGGTTGCATTTCTTTGCCTTCCGGCGGCTTCTTACATCACCGGACAGGTCATTTATGTCGATGGAGGATTTACGGCAGGTTGCTTCTAGAAGAACTAACCTACAAATTTATCAATGCTGAATTTATGGAAATAACATATGTCGGACATATATGTAATAGAATGCTTGCATTTTTACGGTCCGAGATATTTGCCAATAAAAAGTCGTGCAACTCAGACTATTCAAATTTGAACAAGACTCGTTTTTGACAAAAAAAATTAAATACTCGCAAATTGAGAATCACGGGCCACGGGGCCAACTACTTTCTACAGAAGATGGTCATATCTTGTAGTAACAAGGGTTTCTTGTTGCCAGAATCTTCTAAATTATAATATGTCAAATATCGGTACATATAGAAAAATCCACAATCAAGACAGAGGGTGGTTAAAACTTGCTTGATGAGATAGGCGCCCGACTTTATTGCAACAGTTGCATCAGCGGCCAAAATATATCCAGGCGATGGAAGTTTCCAGAAGTCTGCATGCAACGAGATTGAAAGATATATACACAAAGGTAAGAAATGTAGAATTGATACATAATACAATGAAATATGGTTATAAACCATATCATAACAAACATAGTATTTTCGATGATTGCAACTGTTTATAGCCAAAATCTTTTCTTCAATCAAAATATTCCTAAATGCAACTTATATGTTTCCAAGAAAGCAGTACCTCGACAATGAAGCGGGCCCACGAATTGTCCGTGCTTTTCTTCATGACACCCTTGAGGATAGTTAATTGCAAACGATGAATCACATCAGCAATTTCGAGAAAGCGGCCGTGATCAGTACAAAGCATCTGGTTTAAAACACAAGCCACAAGGCAATTATTAAACCAAGATTCCGTATTATCGACATGCGTCAATTAGCTAGAATGACTATAATTTTCTTGCTGCGATATTTGATAAATACCTCTATAAGCATGTGTCCAGGATGGTCGAGATCTTTCACAACTATTGGGCACAACTGTTGCTTGCTTCCTAATTCTACAGCCCAGCTTGTCCCGTTCTCATGCTTGTTGCTGATTTCAGCTGTTTTGATTGTCTTTTCATCAGATTCCTGAGAAAGATAATTCAGAATTTCAATTCTGCATTCTTCCTGCTTTAAACACAAACTAATGCAAAATAATGAATTGATCAATGATGTATTTAGATGTGTCACCGAATGACATATTTGTCATCAAAGAAATATTTAGACAGTAAAGATAATGGAATGCAGCATGAAATGCTATATTGACACTCTCGGGTTTTGCAACCTTTTTTACCTCTTCGAGAACTTGATGCCTCAACTTATCAGCCTGATTGGTCACACCTCTTAAAAAGAGCATGTGTTTTACGGTCTTATCAAGGAGTCCATCAATGCTACACTGCTTTGACAGTAGAAACTCGTCAATAATTACTTGAAAAGTTGGAAGAAAGGAAGAAACAAGTAAATATTATAAATGCAACAGCACTTACCTTTTCACTGTTTGGGACAAGCTCTCGTAGCTCTTTGATACGGTCTTGAATCAACTGCCTATCCCGTGGCCTAGGCTTTCGATTATCCCCAGTGCGGTCCCTTCTCTTGTTGGTAGTTGATAGTCTTGATAATTTCCTGGGGTTCAATGAATCAGATCCTTTTCGCTTTTGCTGCTTATCACACAATGAGCTAATCTTGCTTTCAACTGAAGATACTGAAGCAGGAATACTAGACAATGTATTCATTCCCTGGACAATAAATTCAGATGCCAAAAAGTTCCATGGGACTTCATCTTCTCCCACTGAGGCACTGAGTTTGGATCGATCATGTTTTTTGGAGGAAGCAGCAAGTTTTTCCAAGGGCATACTTAATGAAGTAACATTGGACTTGGATGAATTATCGTCAAAACTGCTAATTGTGTTAGAAACATTAGCTTCTAAGGCGTGCTCCACTTCGATTTCATTGATGGGAAATAGAACAGACTCCAAACATGAAATATCCGTAACATAGGAGGGCTCTCTATCACCTATTGTGCCGCATGCTTCATTCTGATTAGAGATAGACGTACCATACGTATGCTGATAAGTGGTATCCTCTACATCTGTTCCCAGTGCCTTCTGCAGTTGATAGTCCTCACTAAAGCTGAAAAGGTCCCATCCGCTTTTAGATATGTAACTGTCGAAGTCGTGGTCTACAAAATTTGGTTCAGTTGTATCCTCAAAGTGAAAAGCCATTGATTCATTTATGAAGTTCCCATACGTCCTGTCAAAGTTGTCGTAATAAGGGGAGCCACCCTTCAATTTTTCTTCATGATGAAGTTTTAAAATGTCATTCTCTGTTATAAAGGGTTTATAATCTTCACTTGGTACTTCTTCAGCTACATGAATCGTGCCCAATGGTTGCTGGCTAAATTCACTTTCAGTTGCATTTTCAAGAGTATCTGCGTCAAGCCTCGCAGTGCTATTGCAGTAATCTTGAACCATAAACACTGGCATACTCATCTGGTTACCAGTTAAGTTGCAATCTTTTGTCCTAGCAGTGTGAATGGCATTTTGTTCCTTTATTATTTTTTCTGTGGCAATGGTAGATGGTTCCCCTAAACTATTCATGAAATTAGACATACGGGAGAACTCCTGAATTGGATATCCCCAGTCATATCCATCGGGTTCTTTTTGAGCCTCAAACTTATCTCTGAGATAAGCAACTAATGCTGCATCTTCGGAAACCTGATACATTTATTAGCAAATTAAACCCTTAGAGAAGGTACACACTTCAGAACCAGAAAAAACACCAAAAATAGAGACAAAAATAGGCTCAATCAGATAGGATTTCCAGCACATGAAACGCTAGTTCAAGTATTCGACAACAGAAATAGAGAACATAAATATGTGAATTTAATAAATTAATCACCATGTAGTTATAGAACCATAAACAATTTGCAGTTATTATGACTGGAATGTGGAGATTAAGGCCATAAAATATCAATAATATGAAAACAGAATACTAACCAATTCTGTTGATCCAAGTTGCAACACTCCGTGTGGAATTACTGGCAAAAGCAATATTGTCTGTACAAGCATTGGGTAGAAGTCATCATGTGTTATTCTAAAGTTTTATGCTTAAGAACTTAAAGCTATTATATTATAAAATTCCTGTATCATCCAAACAACATGAAAAACATATGAATATGCCATCGTCTAATTTTGCAATTAACTTACCCTTATCCCAGCTGCAAATTGAAGCAGCCATTCATCCGGATACTGTTAAAAGAAGAAAAGGCTTGTTTCATACTTGAGTAATAAATTAGAAGCATAGCAAGAACAGAGAACAGTGAATCAGAAGAATTGGTTTTTGCTGGTTTTGATCCAGATACTCACCTCAGGAACTAAAACAGAATTGAATACATCAGCTGCAATATCGTTTGAGTAAATCCAATGAGCATTCCCCGTGCATGCCACATTGCCGACGACCCTGTTTAATTGTAGAATAAGAGCACAGTTAATAACACATGACAGGGCTACTCTATCTACTCCATTTAATTGAATATTATATATTCTTGGTTCACTATCAGCCAGTTTTAATTGACAAGTAAACATCCCTTTCCCATTACTGAACAATAGTTAATTAGGAAAATGAGTAGCATCAGATTCAACGGAATGTATATAAGGCAGAGCAATGAGGTTTCAGAAACCATTTATGCCATTGACCTCAGGGCACAAGGGATTACTCTCTACTTTCTCCAGCGTTATTTGGCAATCCAGAGAATTCATTTTTTTTTTTTTTGGCTCAAAACATGTGTAATATGAAAAGAAAGTAGTACAACCCCCCACCCATGCACACATGAAAATATGCATGGAAGTAAATGCTGGATAGAGCTTACCCTTTTCCCACTGCATGAGAAGCACTTGACATTTCAGCTATTGCAAGTCCAACTGGATATTCACCAGGACTTTCATCAAGCAGAGAAGAACTAAAAGTGGAGGAAAGCATCTTATTTGAGTTCTCTAGGTACAGATCTTCTATTTGGCTCACCGTGGGAGATCTCGGCTTCTGATTGTCACAAAAGCCATCTTCCCATACCAAAACCCTGAAACATAAGGTTACATTGTGTGAAATTCATTGATCTTAATGTCACGCCACGGCAGTGAGCTACAATCTTTCGTAAAAAAAAAACGAAGAACCTGAATTTTCAGAAATAAATATTCGTCTCAAACAGAAATGACATGAAAAAGAATAAGTTTTGTTCTTGTTTTATGTCCCTACAAACACTCAATTTTAGATGACAAGAGGAGCGAAATAAAGACACAGGATTGAGAATTGGCTTACATTTCATGTTGATACTTAAGCTTCCAAAACACTGCATAATTCCAAGGAGAGTTGCAGCAAAGACTTTCGAGGAACGGCCTCAAGAAACTAATCCCCATGGATTAATACGGTATGAAAAATACAAATATCCAGTACAACAAAAAAGCCAACCAGTTAAGCCAAAATAATCACTAACTTCCTCGATATGATCCTCGTCCTGCCTGTACAATCCATAAACCAGCTCTTCGTTTCAATTGTGGCTCCATCGGTTTCAGTAAATCCAACATTTTTTCAGCAATAACTAAGCTTGATGTCACTAATATAAATATTACTGAAGGATAAGATCAATGGGAAGACAGATCATAGACTTTCTTGCCCAAAATCTCCATGATCGTCAGATCTTATATCAATTATTATGTAGGAAACTACGAACTCGGCAATCAAATCAGGAAAGAAGCTCCGAACCGTATCAGGCGGGAGCACTAAGAGTTCCTTTGATTAAGATGTACAAGAAGCGCCAAAAGTTGCTTTTGTGTAAGATATACAAGAAGCGAGAAGTTGCTTTTGTATAAGATAGCTAACAACTGGGTGAAGCTATTTCTGATGTAAAAACTTGGGAACTGCAAAATTTAATAGGTTCAATTAGCAGATAAATAAAAGGAAACAGAAGATACCATAAAGAATATAAGATATAATCCCAATTAAAAGCATAAAAATTGTAGTTGATATCAGCTCTGCAAGAGCAGAAAAGTGCATAAAAATTCAACAGAAAGCATGAAAGCTTATGCCAATCGAACGACCTAGATCTGCTGAAACATCATTTTGAGGCAGAAATTCTCCAAACGGAAACTCCTAGCATCAGATTTGGACTTTGCATTTATGTAAGGAAAAATATTTTTATTTGTACTTTATGCTTTACTTCCACACCTTTTACTTTTCCTTTTTTCTCGCTAAACACATAGATCCAACATATCATAACAAAATTGTAAGGCATCTCAATTTACAATCATGAACGCTACTCCTTTTCACTTATCATATTGACAGACAAAGCTAGAAAGTCGAACTCAGGACAAATGAATTAGACGATTGCAGACACTTCTGAACAAAAGCCAAACCAAACATCCATAGTTTTCACTCGAAAAAAGCAGAATTCCACCAATCAATACAGTTTAGGGCACAAAATATATCACAAGCAGTAGATCAAAAAATACTTTCCTCTCCTAATTCATCAGCGCGATACAAAATTAAAAAAAAAAAAGGTAAAATGCGAAATTCAATTTTAGAGTACCGACAATAGTAAAATTACCTTGAAATCACTCTTCAAATGATGGAATCGTGGTATAGATCATACTCGTTTAGTTCCATTCTGAAATCCACAAAGCTTCACTTTCGTATACCGGAGATTTCGGTCTCGATTTCTGGACGGCCGGGGAATTACACGATGGCTTTTGCTTTTTTGGTGGGAAGACTTTTCAGAAACGAAAATGTTTTATTTATTTAAATTCATATATTTGTCAAAATTGTATATATATATATATATATATATATATATATATATATATATATATATATATATATATATTAGTGTGTGTATATATATATATATATAAAGATTATATAGGGCTGAAGCTGGCCCAGTAGTGAAGTGGGCTACTAGTGATTGGACGACCTAAGAAGCCCTTTTTTCATTTCTTTATTTTTGTCGTTTTCCGGACTTGAAATTTGTCCAGAGTTGGATTTAATGATTTCTAAGGCGGAGTGGGATTCCGGGCCCACTTTGCTGCCTTCCGTTGAAAATTACTTTATTATTATTAATTAATACAAAATAAAAATAAAAAGAAAACTAAAATAAAATGTGTTAATAGAGTTGAAGACTGGGGTCCCTTCGACCCTACACCCGGTGAAAAAATACGGGTGGGTCTTCTGCTGCCACGTGTTCTTTTTTTTTATTTTTCTAAAACCTCTAAAGGTAAACCCTAGCGGCGAATCTATTATAAAATACAAAAAGAAACACGTGACAGCAGAAGACCCACCCGGTGTTTTTTACCGGGTGTAGGGTCGAACAAATCGAAGACTTGTGCTGGGCGGCAAAGTAGCATCAACTTTTTCAAAGTATTTTTTATTTTTTATAGATATTTAAATAATTATGAACAAAAAAAAATTAAAGAAACTTTATTAATAATTAGATATTTGGTTGTAAAGGTGGCCATTCTTTTTTCATTAATTTAATCCTATAGAAATTTGGTTAATTTATGAGTAAATTATATTAGGATATGTTAATTTTCTTTATCTATCATAATTTTAATCAAATGCTAAACATTTATTAATCTGATAAAACAATTGCTGATACAATAATGCATCGTGTGTTCTTCTAGCCAATAAAATCTAACACCTTCTCATTGTCACTCTACGTGTCCTAATAATTGATCGTTAAGTATGAACTAATCAAGATTTTATTAAACATTTTAATACAAATTACCAAGCTACACGAAACTAATCTGACAATAATACATATATATTTTAATACTTTTAGTAAGTCAACTTATTAGTGTATTTTACCTTATCGTTGACTATTTTTCGGAAAGATGTGATATTTGGGCATTTAAAATCCACAAGTAATAACATCTTTGTGTTGAATTTGAAGTTTGAACTAACTATTTACGATATAGGAATTGGATGTTAAAGAATATATAGTAGACCTCAATAAATAAATACTCGATAAGTTTATACCTTTGCTTAAATAATAGTTTTGGTAAAAATCTACCAAATTATTAGTTCAATAATTTAATATTTCGTTAAATTAATAGAATTTTACTATTCCCAACTGTATTAATTTTTGTCAATTTAAGGTTCAATTAAAAAATTATTCATATTTTAATTTAAGAATTAGCATTATATATATTCTGAAAAAACAGAAAAAACTCATATTTAAATACATTATTATATATAGATGATGTGACATGATACTTGTTGGAATATAGGAAGGCTGGGTGATCTTATGGTTGACTAAATATGTTCTTATCAATTAATTAAAAAATATATAATGTTCTTAAATAAAATAAATAAATGAATCAAAGCGGACCAAATTAATATTTAACTAGTGTTTGGTGAAGGATCAGTGCATCAACAAATAAAATAACCACTAACCCTTATCAGAAAAAAAAATATATTAATTAAATATATGTGCAAATTGCAATTCGAAGTAGACAAATTCTATTTGGCTTTTCCTCTTCCAAACTTCTGAAGTTGGATGAAAGTGATCTATATAGATTGACCAAATTAATGCTGTTACAATAATTTCATTTCTTATTATTTTTCTAGGAATTAATAAATATATATATAATTTGAGGTCAAAATATCACTGTACACGTGTTGAAATGTCAGTGCACCGACAACAATACTATATAGCACATTGGAAAATGATGGTGGTCTCTCATATCATATGTCGGCCGGGCTACATATAGTGACGTAAGCTCACCGGCGGAAAGCAAAGGCTGACGGTGGTGGTGGTGGTGTTGGTCCGCCGCCTCCGCCGAACCAACAATCAAGTACATCCACGCCACCTCACCTCCACATCTGCCCTCCACCAACAAAAGGATCAATGATTATTGATATACTGCTACTTCTTTAATTAATTTCCAAAATCCTAATAATTTAAATTAGCTGAAACTTTTTCATATTTTTTTTGTTTTCCTTTTATTTTTAAATAAACAAAATCTAAATTAAAATTAATAATGATGATTAGAAGATCTATATACAAATATTTCTCTCTTAGTCAATAAATTAGTGTGATGATTGGGATTTGGTAAGCTGTGTAGTAGATCCCTGACTGTGAGTGTGACAATGGGACCAACTCTTTTATTTATTTTTACATTTTTTTAATTAATTTTAATTTCCTTTTTGTCTTGGATTTGATAATTAGTGAAAAAAAGTGAGTTTGGATTGCTATGGATTTTGATTGGTGGAAATAGGAGTGTAATCGAAGGCTGACTAGGCCCAACATTAATGATTACATTCCAACTAAAAGGCTTGGATCCAATGTGGGTTATCATATTAATTATTAATATAGCCATTAGTGTATATATATATTATTACCCTTAACTAATAATGATAAGTTTTATATGCACCTTTACACTCGATAAAGTACATTGGGTGATCATGCATCATTAATCTACAATAACACATATACCCATGTGTATATGTGCTTAGTGAATGATCGGTATTTTTCATCAGGTGCAATATCTCATAGTCCGCTGAAAGTTTGTATACGCGAATTGACATAATTGGCGATGTAAAGATTATGTAGGCTCTTATCTTTTTATACCGTTGGGGGACCAAAAACATGTAAAGAAGTAGAGAAACACGTTTTTTTTCCGGAATGAGTGAAACATAAATCATAAAAAGTAGCAACTCTCACTTGAGACAAACCTTTTCTTTCGTCCCCGTAAAAGCAAGGCATAAGCATGCGCCTCTGATAATGAATGAATGGGCTGCCATTTTTATTTTTTTTGGATTTATTACCAATAAAAAAATAAAAATTATGATAATAAAAATAATAATTATCGATTTCTGTCTAATCTGGAATTGATTAAGATAGGAACTCCATTATCTAAACGTAACGGAGTTCTGCTCGGATATGCAATTATGTAAAGGCTGATTAGTCAGATTTGAACAAATCTGACTCAAATCGAACATAAATAATGTATTGACCGATTGACTAATTCCAAATTAATTAACTGATTAAATGTATCAATCCGAAATTTTATTGGATCACTGCAGTATGGGCCTTATTTGCGTGACATTAATTTGGGCCGTAATATTGGGCCGACCGAGTATAAGGACTAAGGAGTATATGATATTTTATTGACCCAGTATCACTTTATTCATTTTCTAATGAGAAGTTGCTTTGGCGCTTTTAATATCCGTTTAAACATATAAAAAATATGCAGCAAAAAACATGTGGCTTGATTTTTCGGTCGGACACGCACCAAACGGCTGAGATTGCGCAACTATTTGCCAGACAACACGCCTGCCTTGTCTACAATCTTATGCCGAACTATCAAGACTCGCTCTTGACAGCTTTAAGTCTTGTTATCCATTGCTCATTATGTCGGTTTTCAAGCCACATTCTCAATCGGTGAGAATCATTCTTTGCTTTCTTGGACAGTCGCCTACAATACTTGCCTAAAATTCGACTACTCATTCGTCGATGTATGGTTGTCTTGTGCCATCCATTACTTGACATTATGACTCAGCTATATTCGAGTTATAGGCGATGTCGCCGATTAAGGGGCTAACAACCGTCATCATCAATTTCTAAATTAAAACTGTAAAACAGTTGAATTGTAACATGTTAAACTGAATTAATATGTAAATTAATTTATTTAGACATGGTTTTCAAAATTGAAACGCGCGCATATCGAAGTAGAATGATTTTTTTTCTATGATATATAAATATGTCAAATTCAAAAAAATAAAAGACTTTTACGTATAATTTATTCCATTTGAATCATGGATTCTAGAGATATTAGTCATATATGCATTATTAGGTGGAAAACTCATTGTCCTAAATGTTACTTCTTTAAGACAAATGACACGTCTTCATTATCTTGAGATTAATAATAAATAATCATGCTCCAGCACCTTGTATTATATAACACACAATAAATATTTGGAAATCTTGAGAATGAATTATCACAAACCATATCACAAAAGATATGGCTTACCATTATATATACATATATAAATATGTAAAAGTCTTGTTCGTGCAAGCATCAAGAAAACTACACACCAACTTTTCTTTTTGTGCTTAAAAAAATTCAATAATCCATAAAACTAATATGTGTTGTGTAATAATGTATTACTGTTGTCACTATACGTGTGGCCGCATGTTGTTTTCACTACGCACTAATTTCTCATTTTTTTTTTTTTGTAATTTCTTTAAACAATGACTGAACATAAATAGAATATAAAAATAACTAATTCATGTCCCGGTCTAATTTGATGTGCTATAAGGATGGACTAATTTTAATTAAAAAATGTTTTAACTATATATATATTTTTTTATTTTTATATTTGACAGTGGTTCAATTAATTTAAGAATATATTTCCTGACAATGAAATTGTAGCTAAAATACAAGTTTCAATGGAATGTTGTCAAAGGTTCGTGCTCAAATCAAATGTAATGCTTAAATGTCAGCTTATCTTAGCGTAAAACAGCTAGCTCCAACCTATCCCATTACGCCACGTCATCACCCTACCCCACACCCAGCCTCCCCTTTATATATTAATCCACGTTGAAAATTTTACACAGAGAGAGTTTTAGAGAGAGAGAGAGAGAGAGATCTAGATTCTAGAGAGAGAGAGAGAGAGAGATGGAGGGACTAATTCCATTTGTGTACAAAGCAATAGTGCAATACAAAAACGGAGGACGAGGGACATGGCTAAACGAATCACCATCAGCTTCTTACATGAGGCTTCCGGCTGGTGACTCTGGCCGGTTTTCAACTTCCGATATCCAGCTTTCCCGCCCAGATTATTGTGCCTTCTCCGCCTCTTCACCGCCTCGCTCCGCCGCCACCAGGGTTCTTTCCGGCCGGGCAGCGCAATCCGGTCAATTCTTTTAGGGCTGTCAGGTGATCATATCGGCTGCCAAGTATTTTAATTAGGTTATTGTAATATTACGATTTACGACCAAGCAAGTGTGTGTGCGTGTTTTTTTTTTTTCTTGATCGACGTGGAAAACCAGAAAAGGGCCCACATAAATTATGTATTTTAATAATTTTCTTAATTGTAATTTGTAAATAATGTTGGTGCATCTGTTGTAAATTAAAAATGATTGAAATCCAATTTACGGAATCCTGATGTTTATATGAATTTTCTAGTTTTTTTCTAAAATGTCAAAAATGAATTTTTGCGAGTCTAAACGACCCCGGATCGCCGAAATCTGAGGTGTGATTTAGGAGCTAATTTACTGTTGACTATCATTAGCATTTATCATGGTATTTAAAATGGCTCAATTAATTTTTAAAAGATAAAGAGAAAATCAAATTAGGTTGATCATTGACCAATTGCTGCAAGTAACTTGGTACGTTTTCAAATTCAACAGTTGCTATATATTCCATTCACATTTGTCGTGTGCTTTTTTTTTTTTTTTAAATAAATACTAAAGAAATCGATAACCTCACAAATCTCGGATAATTTCGAAAGCCATAGCCTTGCAAAGCAAGAATTGAGTGATTACAACAACATATCTTACAATTGCCAAATTCCAACAGAGATTAATCACCTCGCGAGACACAAACACCGAAAACGTGAAAATTTCAGACCGATGCTAATATCCAGAACATGACGTGGGAAGACAAAGCAATAAGGAACCATGTAATGAATGCCAGAGCTATGGAAAGCTCAAACCTGTGACATGGCAGATGCCCTGGACCAGTACAGAATTTCAAATCTTTTGCGTACAAAACTGCGATTCCTCCCGATGAGCACGCGGCGGCAAGTGATAATGTAGCTGTCACCTGCATTTAATTTGTCAAAACTTCATTCGAAAATGGGATAATTTGTTTAGATAGTTTCGCGTAATATAAAGCCAATCAAGAGTCATTGAAAAAAAAAAATCGTGGCATACAAGAAAAGGCATAGGAATTACCCAATCACCGACAACGAACAGGCTGACTAGGACTGGATTTCGGAGGTCTCGTTTAATCCGTAAAGCGTAGATATCGAGACAGGCAAGTCCAAAGCTCCATAATACTTGAAGCCCCATTGATGCAATGAGATAGCTGAAAAACCAGAAGTTACAAAGTGTTAATTATACTGGTGAGTAAAATTCAATGCTCTTTTTGTAAAACACGAGAGAATTCATTGTCGTAGAATTAAAAAGACAATGTCTATAAGTGAGAGCTGGACCAAACCAACATAAATGTCTTGGCTGCATAATTGACTACCGCAAAACATTTTACAGTTTAAAATCAGGTAGTTCAGCAAGTGAAATCGGCACTTAGTAAGATGTAAAAGACATGGTTGAAGTAGTCTACGTGTCTGAAAATGAGCACATCCAACAACATTAATCCTTTTGATAAATCACCGTAAAAATGCTCTTTCTTTCCATAAGGCCCCCGTTTGACAGGCTAATTGACCTCGGTATATAACTAATCAAGGCAAAATTTTCATTCGGTAGCGTAGTTTGAAGCTCAACACGCAAGGGTCCGGAATCTACCACAACACAGTGACTTCCTTGTTATCAAACGAGGCCTAAACGTATTGTATATTAGTTCATTGCACTGATTTCTATCAACAATTACCATATATACTACCATAGTCCCAAAGTAGTCGAAGAAGAAGAAAATCCCAATTCATCAATTCCCAGAAATAGCTAAACGAACTACACATCTAGCAAACGACAATTTCCAAAAATGCGCAGTCATAAATATCCAATAATCCACCATATCTAGATAACTATATTCAAGCAAAAAATTACACAATAATGGCAGGGAACACCTCTAATTATTTCATTTCCATTTATGCATTTATTTTTTCCGGTTACACACAACCACATTCAGATTTCCCAATTAACTCAGCCAACAGTAGATGCACAGCAGCAATTATACACATAAATTGCACCAACTGTAAATAAATAAACAGCATTAAAACAAGCAGAAATTAGAAAATGTACCAATAAGCGGTGAAGTTAGAAAACCCAATAGCAGAAACCATAACTCCAATGGAGGAAGCTGCAAAGAAACACTGCCCTGTTCTTAACAACAAACCACTCACAGATCCTGGACTACCCAGCAAATCCTTCATTTCTCTCTCCTTCCCTACAATAAGGGCGGGCCCTTTTTCCTCAAATTTTTTTTTTTAAAAAAAAGGGCCCCCTTCAAAACCCTAGATTTCCTTAATCTTCCCCATTTCTACTTGCGAATGTAAATCTCGAGCTCTGTGTAGATATCCTACTCCGAATTACAGTAGTGAATGGTCTACGGTGTTAGAGGATTACGATGGGGTTTGATGGAGATTGAATCATCCGCAAAGCATGCAGCGGAGTAAATGAGCCGTTGTGCTGAAGAAGAAAACCAGTACAAACAATTTCTGGATGGGCTGCTTATTTTATTATTATAATGAATATTTAATGCTTAATCTCTGCAAATAATTTTGAATTAGCAGTTGTTTTATCAGGTGATTAATAATGGCTCTTGTCGGAGTGATCTGACAGTCCTACGTGGATATTCTTTTCCAATTTC
This sequence comes from Erythranthe guttata, assembly GCF_056151865.1. NCBI lineage: Eukaryota > Viridiplantae > Streptophyta > Magnoliopsida > Lamiales > Phrymaceae > Erythranthe > Erythranthe guttata. Next base: position 1,536,459 of record NC_142542.1, on the reverse strand, counting down.
TTAGTTTTTTTCTTTTCTTTTTTCCTTTAATCTCTCGTTGTTCATTGGTCTAATTGTCTGGGAAATAGTTTAGTGTCGTTTGGTTCTGTGCGAATCCTTTTTCGCCACGTCGGACATCGGTCCCATTTTTTCTGATCCATCAGAAGTTCGGATCCAACGAGTAACTGGGGCATGCTAATGGGCCCAACTTTAATTTGGGCTCGCTTTGAACTCAGACACTAGAGCTGGGCTTTTAAATCAGAATTGGATTTGAAAACCGTTGCGCTATTTAATTTATTAATTTATTCTCATTTTTTAACCGCCTCGTTTGTAAAACCAGGGTGTGAACGAGTCGAGCTCGCCAGAATTTTCAGGCTCAAGCTCAATCTCGTGTTCGATTTTGCGACTCGAGCTTATCAAGCTTTCATTTTCTAGGCTCAAGCTCGAGCTTTGTTAATTTTTTGTATTTTTTTCTAATTTTCATATTAATATTACTTTATGTTATCACTTATCAGTATAAATTATTTATATGATTATAAAAATAAAAATATACTATAATTTTTTAATTTGTATATTTAATATTATTTTTATTATTTAAATACAAAATAAATAAATAAGAAGCTATGCAAGCTGTCGAACAACTATAGTCAGGTTCGAGCTCATCCGAAGCTCAAGCTCATGAGCTCGAGGTTGAGCTTTTATCGAGTCGGCTCATCGAGTTCACGAGCCGACTCAAATCAATTACCACCCTTAGGTAAGACATGCTATAATTGATATTATTATATATTTTTCTCAATTGTTGAAATTGTGTTTTGGGAATTTCTTAAATCCATTATGCAACTAAATTATTATAATACTCTAAAATCTTTTTTTACTAATCTTATCTTGAAAATTAAATCGGGATTGCACATATGTATTTCATTTAAAATATAAATTTTTTTGAAATCTTTGAATAGAAGTTGTAGATTATAAAATGGCCTATTAAAATTTATTTAAAGAAAAATTGGATTTCAAGCGTACGTCACGCTGTGTTCACTCACGAGCAATTCCGCCCCGGCGCCGCCGTAACTCACACTCCTGCCGTACAAAAATTCAAGCGACCTCCCGTTCGATTTATCAATTGGTAATTAACGTGTAAACATAAACCTGCTTTCTGATAAAAATCAATTGCACAAACATATACATTATACATATTTGATATTTACATATATATATATATACATACATGCATTGGTTCATATTTTGATATGTAAGATCTGGGCAATCTGTGACGAATTATTTAATTATTGTGAAATTAGAATGGCGAGAGCGATTCGATCGTTCGAGCTGAACACCGGCGCCAAAATCCCATCAGTTGGACTTGGCACGTGGAAGGCGGCTCCCGGTGTCGTTGGTGATGCCATCACCGCCGCAATTAAGGTACCTAATTATAAAAAAAATCTTCATTTTTTTATTTTCCGTTTTCCGACGATATCTAAATCATTTCCCCTGGAAATAAATGCCACTAGTGAATTGTTATCCGTAATTTGGCTCTACCCTAAAATTCGAATCAACTTTGAACAATTTACATTGCTCGATTTGCAGTGGCGGAGCCAACATAGGACCAGAAGAGGCCATGGCCCCCAGCAATTTTTTAAGTAAATATTTTTAAAAAATCGTGTATAATTAGCAATATCGAACCCCCTCATAAAAGTTTTAATGCATTCGACCCCTGCGAACTGCAAATCCTGGCTCCAATAGTGTGGATTTGACTCATTTTATATGACAGTTTGTATGTGTATCAGTATAATATCATTATGGCTTGTTTTCTGGACCCAAAACTGAATCTGCGAGTATCGGATTTTTTTTTTTTTTTTTTCAGTGTGGAAAAATATATTTTTAGTGGTGAAAAGAGTGATGTGTCTTCAAATGCAGGCAGGGTACCGCCACATTGACTGCGCACAGAGATATGGGAATGAGAAGGAGGTACTATCTGCACCATTCTAACTCTTTTTTTCGATTATGTAGATATTCGGCGTTTATGTCAGCACAGTGTGCAACTATCAAATCCTATAGTTACATGGTTCTTTTCGGTAAACTGTCAACGTGGTTTCACGGATAAGGAGAAGTATACATGAAGCATTGCCTCATTTGATAATGTTATAAAATTTATCTGTTAATCAATTTTATCCCTTCATTGCTTACGATCGCACGTTTTACGATCTTGGAATCCTTCTGTTACAGATTGGTGATGTACTAAAAAACTTGCTTGAAGAAGGGGTAGTGAAGCGAGAGGATTTATGGATTACTTCTAAACTATGGTTTGCTAGAATTTTCCATAATCCTATCGAGTTATAGCCTATTTGTTATGTCCCGTTGAATCTGAAGCTAATCCGATTCCTGCAGGTGTACGGATCATGCTCCAGAAGACGTACCTTTGGCTTTAAACAGAACTTTGAATGATTTGAAGCTTGACTATGTTGATCTTTATCTGGTTTGTCTATATTACCTGAACCATTTTTCATATCTATTGTTTTGTGTTATTTAGTATAACTAGCTACGCTTTTGAATGAAGATGCACTGGCCAGTTAGAATGAAGAAAGGTTCTGTTCGATTCGAACCGGAGAATCTTGTTGAAACTGATATACCGAGTACATGGAGAGCAATGGAAGCACTGTATGATGCCGGAAAGGCACGAGCTATTGGTGTTAGCAATTTTTCTAGCAAGAAACTTTCGGATTTGTTGGACGCAGCACGTATTCCGCCAGCTGTCAACCAGGTGGAATGCCATCCTTCATGGCAGCAGCCACAGCTACATGCGTTCTGTAAATCTCGAGGAGTTCATCTATCCGTGAGTATATATTTTTTGTTGTTAAAAGATTTGATTTAATCTGTGATTTTGGTGTGCTGTTTTGAAGAAAAAATATATATTCAGGGATATTCGCCTCTTGGATCGTCTGGCCAAACCACGGTAAAAAATGAAGTGTTTAAGAATCCGATTCTGAATTTGGTTGCTGAGAAATTGGGAAAGACTCCGGCACAAGTTGTTCTTCGATGGGGTTTGCAAATGGGGCATAGCGTGCTTCCAAAGAGCACTAACGAAGAGAGGATCAAACAGAACTTTGATGTGTTCGATTGGCATATTCCGGAAGATCTGTTTGCCCGATTCTCAGAATTTGAGCAGGTAATACTCAGCCGGTTATCTTAAATATATAAAGTGAAGCTTTCGACTTTTTTTTTTTGTTTGTTTGATTGATGAATTGTGGGATCACTATGCAGGTGAAACTTATTACAGGAACTACGTTTGTTGACCAGACTTTTGGCTCCTATAAAACCATAGATGAGTTATGGGATGGTGAAATCTGAGAAACTTCACTCTGCAATGTTTTACTCAGGAGAAAGTTTTTTTTTTCCTTATTAATAAAATATAGGAATACAAAATCAACAATTAATATTTAAAAACTACTTATAATATATTGATATGGAAGAATTATAGATATATTGGAAGCTGGAAAAACATTTTGATAGCACTGTACTGAGGAATTTTTATTTTTTTATTTAATTTTTATTTTATTTTGCAGTCTAGAGCCTTGTTTACTAAATAAGATCATTTTCTCAATCATGATAATAGAAATTAATTAACTGAGCCATTCTCTAATCGTCCTTAGATATACTTTAATCTCCTACAACCAAAACATAATACACTTACCCCCTTGTATGATTATTTACCTTTTGTGTGCTTATATTAAAAGTACAAGGGTGTCATGTGCAAAAAGTTCAAACTACAGGGGTGTGCAAAAAGTTCAAACTACAGGGGGGTGATGTGCTTATATTGAAAGTACAAGGGGTTATATGTACAAAACTTAAACTACAGGGGGCGTAGTGCTATTTACCCTATTTAATGCGATGGTCCAAATAGAGGGATGGAAGTGTTTAATTTTGACACTCGTTCGTGAGAGCTCAGCCTCAATTTTCACTCTTCAATTTTGTTGATTTTCTCACACCATCTGCACTCGATTCTTCTTCTTCTTCTCTCTCTAGAAAGCTTAATAAATGGCGCACGAGATCTTATACTTTGAATTGAACACCGGTGCGAAAATTCCTTCAGTTGGACTCGGTACGTGGCAGTCGGAGCCTGGCCTCGTAGGCCAAGCTGTTGAAGCTGCCATCAAGGTGCGTATTTAGGTGTTCGTATATATCATATATGTATGTATAATTTCCCGGCAGCATCTAATTACTCTTTAGTTTAGTTTCATTTTGATTTACTTGCAAGTTGCAAGTGATAATAATCTGGTGTTTTGTTTTGTTTTGTTTGAAATCTCAATTGTAGGTTATGTGCGGTTTATCTTTAATTCGAGTTTTCGTTATTGATTGTAAATATCAAATTGAGATTTGAGATTACTCGAAAAGAAGGATAACTCCGCGCCCGTTGATCATTCTGCAGATTATCTCGTTTTTTTTGCTGCATATTGATTATATGTTCAAGAAATATAATTACATATCTGATACCGCCAACAATCAATACTTTCTCGTTGCAGAATGGATACCGCCACATTGACTGTGCTCGAGCTTATGTCAACGAGAGGGAGGTATATACTTTTTTTTTCTATCACCATTACCAAGTGTATATTCGTTTTGGTTCTTAGATTAATGCACTTGATTGATCACATAGAGAAATATACTTCAATTTTAGGGCAGTGTTATATTGCTTTTTTATAACGAGATTCCTATTCGATACATGTTTCATAAGAAAATATATCAGATCATAAAATAACTAATTAACGATCCTTCTCATATTTGTGCATTTCTTTTGAGACTTAATTTTTCTTCTTTTCAGATTGGTTCAGTCCTGAAGAAGTTGTTTGATGATGGAGTTGTTAAGAGAGATGATTTGTTTATCACCTCCAAACTTTGGTAATCATATCTAGAGTGATAAGATCTGGTATGGGGTTCTGTTTTTTATTTATCTCGAACGAGAACTCTGTTCTGTGATATTCTGTTACTGAGTATTACTGCGTGCAAAGAAGAATGGTCAAATTTGATAATTCGACCGAGAAATGGAAACTAATCATTTCTCACAAAGCTTGACCTGGAATATAGGAGATACTTATTTTGAAATTTTACTTGGACTTATGTGATTTTTTTTGTGTATTGTAGTATAATTCGTCGTGTGCGTCGATTATTCTTACTTTTGAGGTGCTCACAAGCTTATGGCCTCGTGACCTCTGCAGGTGTGCTGACCATGCACCTGAAGATGTACTAGCTGCATTAGACAAAACACTGGAAGAATTGCAACTGGGATACGTCGATTTATTCCTTGTACGTACTGCTCCGTGATTTTTATCGAGTTTCCTTGTTCCTTCTTGTTGAATGAGTAAAAACTGAAATAAAAAAATATGTAACGGATGAATGGCCATATGATTATGCAGATTCATTGCCCTGCCAGGATGAAAAAGGGGTCTGTCGGCTTTAAACCTGAAAATTTTATTGCTACAGATATACCTAGTACATGGAAGGCCATGGAATCACTGTATGATTCTGGCAAGTCCCGAGCTATAGGGGTCAGCAATTTCTCCACGAAAAAGCTTGGCGATTTGTTGGATATAGCACGCATTCCGCCAGCTGTCAACCAGGTTGAATGTCATCCTTCATGGCAGCAAACTAAATTGCGGGAATTCTGTAAATCCAAGGGAGTTCACCTATCTGTAAGTCTTTAGATTTTCGACTTTATATAGCATACTGTCTGTCGACAGCATTAGCTTTTTTTTTTTTTTTTTGTGTGACATATGTTTTTACTTTAAAGTTTCGTCAAATTTCAGGGTTATTCCCCACTGGGTTCTCCTGGCTCAACCTGGCTCAAAAGTGATGTCCTGAAGCATCCCGTTTTAGTTGCTACTGCAGAAAAATTGGGTAAGACGACTGCACAGGTGGCGCTTCGATGGGGACTGCAAATGGGTCATAGTGTACTTCCGAAGAGCACTACTGAATCTAGAATCAAAGAGAACTTGGATCTTTTTAGTTGGTCCATACCAGATGACTTGTTTGTGAAGTTCTCCGAAATCGAGCAGGCAAGTTATTCTCTGTTTCTTTTTTAACACAATAAACGACTATCGAGTGCAACATGCAAATTTATCATGTTTTCTTATAAATTAGTTAAACGCGATTCAATACTTCCAATTATGTTGAGACTATTAGTGGATCTCCTCTTCGAACCCTTTTAAAGACTATTAAAGGATATCTTTGTCGGTATTTTGCAGGCAAGGTTGTTTAATGGTTCTGCATTTGTGCACGAGACGTTCGGCCAATACAAAACTATTGAAGAGTTCTGGGATGGAGAGATCTGATACTGCTGTTGTATCATCTGTCTGATTTCTGAATATGTTTTTCATATCAGGACCGATGTTCGTGTTTTTGAGGAATTTCTACTTTCATATAGTGTACAGTAAATAAATAAATTAAGAATCGTAAGAAATAACAAAATGTAGCGAATTATTAATATGACATGGAAAAAATATTATGTATTAATTTATCCAAGTTCTACTGTATATTTCGTACATCTGAGTTATGAGTTCGAAATATTTATACGAAGGGGGTGATGTTTTTGGCCCGACTCGTCAATTTGGCATGACGTACCAACTAAAACCTAGGTGTACATGTTTAGGCTTGGCCCCATCATGAATCAAATATCACTATCTGCTTATGAAATTAATTAATAACAAAATCGATTTACGTCATGTATTTTGCAGTCTAGAGCCTCGTCTTTATGCTAAATAAGAACCTTTTTTCGCAATCATAATTATTTTTGATTAACTGAGCCTTCCTATTATCGTCCTTAAATATACTATGATAATATGATTAATCCTCTTCAACCAAAACCTAACTATAGTATTTAATAACAATGGTCCTATAAATTGATAGGGAAATCTTCTAGGGAAGTGACCCCACACAATTCAATATTCTACGTTTGCGAATATTCGGTCATATGAATATGTGCAAATTGCAAAATATATGTGAATTTAATATACATATTAAAACCTACGTCAGCATTTAATTATCGTGACTTCCATCCACCGTCGAATAAATGTACAGAAATACGAAACGAAATCAACGGCCCAGATCTGGAGGTCCAAATCAAGAGGCTTGGAAGTATTCAATTCGGCTTCTCCTTCCCCCGCTTTTAAAGTGAGTGCTCAGCCCTTCACAATTTTCACTGGACTTCTCTTTCCTCGTGTTGATTTTTTCACACCATCTGCACTCGATTCTTCTCTCTCTCTCTCTCTCTCTAGAAATTTGAAAAATGGCGAACGAGATCCTATACTTTGAGTTGAACACCGGCGTAAAAATTCCTTCAGTTGGACTCGGTACGTGGCAGTCGGAGCCCGGCCTCGTAGGCCAAGCTGTTGAAGCTGCTATCAAGGTGCGTGTGTTTTTAGGTGTTCGTATATAAATGTATGTATTTCTTCCTGCCAGCATTTCTCTTTAGCTTCAGTTAATTTGTTTGCAAGTGATGATATGAAATGTTTGTGGTCCTTTTTTTTTTTTTAGAATTTTAATTGTTAAGTTATGTGCGGAATATCTGTAAATTGAGTTTTTCTTTTTCCTTGGCTGTAAAAATCAAATTGAGATTTGAGGTTATACGAATGAAGGACAACACCGCGCACGTTGATCACTGTGCAGATTATCTTTGTTTGTTGATGCAACGTAATTTTCTGATATAGTTTATTAGTATAATATCTTTTTAATTTACTTTATTTATCCTCAAATTTTTGAAAATTGAGTGGATTTGGTTTCCAGTTATTTTGATTTGCCTCTTCAATTTCCTTTACTAAGTGAGGATCGAACTGGAATACTGGATGCTTCTGCCCTAGTAATTAATATGTGATGGTATTTTGATGTTTGCTTCCGACCATTTAATTTTTGAACGGCCTATGAGAATCGTTATACTTTTTGTGTCTATAATGAAATTAAAGCCTAAGAAAATGAAGAATACTGACTGTAATAACCACTAGAAATTATGCTACTGCTATTGTCCATTAGTCGTTGACTTGTATCTCGTAGTTCATGGAGTTTTAGGCCTTTGTTAGAACAACACCACTGATCAGTTAGTTGTACTTTCCTGATTGCAGAGTGGATACCGTCACATTGACTGTGCTCGAGCTTACAACAATGAGAAGGAGGTAAATACTTTTTTTCTATCACCATCTTCGATAAGAAAATATAACAGACAAAATAACTAATTAACGATCACATGTATTCATGGTCTAAGAATGATGCATATGACAATAATGAATCACGTGTATGAGTGTATATTGTGAAAATATTTGTGAATTTATTTGACACTTAGTTTTTCTTCTTTTCAGATTGGTTTAGTCCTGAAGAAGCTGTTTGATGATGGAGTTGTTAAGAGAGAGGAATTGTTTATCACCTCCAAACTCTGGTAATCATATCTAGATTGATAAAACCTGGTGTGGGATTCTGTTTATTTGGATGAGAACTCTGTTTTGTGATTGTCTGCAACTGAATATTACTGTGTGTGAAGATGACTGGTCGAATTTGATAAATCGACTGAGAAATGGAAACTAATCATTTTTATGAAGCTTGACCTGGAAGAAGTGAGATACTTATTTTGAAATTGTACTTGTACTTTTGTGACTTCGTTTTGTGTATTGTAGTATAATTCCTCGTTTGCGTCGATTATTCTTATTCTTGAGGTGCTCACTAGTTTATGGTCTGATTACATCTCTATAGTCTTCATTTTCACCCATATATTTGACCTTAATGTTGTACCTTCACTTAAAATGGCCTCCTGACTTCTGCAGGTGTAATGACCATGCACCCGAAGATGTACTGGCGGCATTAGACAAAACACTGGAAGAATTGCAACTCGGATATGTTGATTTGTTCCTTGTACGTACTGCTCTGTGATTTTTATCAAAATTTCTCGGTCCTTGTGTACTGATAAAAAAAGTAATGCTGAGATGAACGGCTCTAATAATGAATAGAACGAATCTCACATAAAGGTCAATAAATGTCGAAATTCATTGGCAGAAACCTAAAAGCAGCAGTTGAAGTTGTAATATATTTTTTTTCTTAATGTTAGTTCCCCCTTTCATTTTGCGCTTACAACTCACCACTCGTGGCATATGATTATGCAGATTCATTGGCCCGCTAGGATGAAAAAGGGGGCTGTTGGCTTTTTGCCTGAAAATCTTATTGCCACAGATATACCTAGCACGTGGAAGGCCATGGAATCACTGTATGATTCTGGCAAGGCCCGAGCTATTGGAGTTAGCAATTTCTCCACGAAAAAGCTTGGCGATTTGTTGGATATAGCACGCATTCCTCCAGCTGTCAACCAGGTTGAATGTCATCCTTCATGGCAACAGGCTAAACTGCGGGAGTTTTGTAAATCCAAGGGAGTTCACCTAACTGTGAGTCATTTCTTCAGTTGAACAGATAATTTCGATTTTTAACCATATCTATTTTTTCCACAGCATTATTAAGATGAATGCTTTTGTTTTCCTTTAGTATACTTCAATTATATGCGCGAGTTAGGTCACTATAACAAATGCTTGAATTTTTAACATTTCATTTAAAAAAAATTCAGGGTTATTCCCCACTGGGTTCTCCTGGCTCGACATGGCTCAAAAGTGAGGTCCTCAAGCATCCTGTTTTAGTTGCTACTGCAGAAAAAATGGGTAAGACGGCTGCACAAGTGGCCATTCGATGGGGACTACAAATGGGTCATAGTGTACTCCCGAAGAGCACTACTGAATCAAGGATCAAAGAGAACTTTGATGTTTTTAGTTGGTCCATTCCAAACGACTTATTTGTGAAGTTCTCCGAAATCGAGCAGGCAAGTAATTTTTCAGTTTCTTTTCGACGCAATAAAAAGACTATCAAAATCTCGTTGTAAACCCCATTGCGATTTTTTTTAATTGATGGTAGTATCAGGTCCCTAATTATATAATTGTTGGTAATTTGCAGGCAAGGTTGCTCAAGGGTACTGGATTCGTGCATGAGACGCTCGGTCAGTACAAAACTGTTGAAGAACTCTGGGATGGAGAGATCTGATCCTGCTGTTCGATGATCTCGTTTCTGAATTATTATTTTCATATCAGCTTCGATATTATGTTCTTAAGGAATTTGTACCTTGATTTAGTCTCCCTTGATAATTGATGTTACTCGACTTCTTTTAAATAAATGCTACTTCATTTGGTTATTTTGCGGTGTACGACATGGAATATCCCATCTTGCTCTTTTTATGTGGGCACCCAATTAATATACCTATTACCGGATGTATCGACTTATATACGTGAAACTCGAAAGGTTGCCCATATTTCACTCAACGGGGTGATTCAAAGTGGGCAGATTTCATCTTCATACAGCTTGCACTTGTACCCAATTCAAATTGCACCTAATGACAACACAAGATAACAAATTTGGCCTAACTCGAAGAATTTGTGCTACTTAATATTCAACTTCCAATTCTTCTTTTTCTATCTATATTCGAACAATGGCGAACGAGATACTATACTTTGAGTTGAACACTGGGGCCAAAATTCCTTCAGTTGGACTTGGTACATGGCAGTCGGCGCCTGGCCTCGTTGGTGTTGGTCAAGCTGTAAAAGCTGCTATCAAGGTGCGGCGAATCTTCGATATTGAGACTGTGCTCTGTTTCTTGATTGTGACATCAAATTGCAATTTTCATAAAACAATTACTGAATAGTGACTGATCTAGCCACTATAATTCATGAAATAATTTTCTCGTAACTCCCTGTATTGCAGAATGGATACCGCCACATTGACTGTGCTCGATTTTATGGCAACGAGAAGGAGGTACATACTTCTATCACCATTATTTAAGCCTTATTCCCTCCTTTTCGGACTTCTAGAAGAAAGATCAATTAGTTATTATTCCTTCTTTTTCAGATTGGTTTAGTTCTGAAGGAGTTGTTTGATGATGGAGTTGTGAAGAGGGAGGAGCTCTTCATCACCTCCAAACTCTGGTAAGTAATCATGTCGTAATTAGTAACAACTGGTGCAGACATTATTTTTTATCCATTTCATTTGAGATTGTTTGGAATCGCACCCTCTGATTTTGTGTAGGTGCACCGACAACTCACCCGAAGACGCACCTCTGGCATTAGATAAAACACTGGAAGAGTTGCATCTTGAATATGTTGATCTGTACCTCGTAAATTCTGTTCCGGCGTCTTTAACTTATCACCTCAGTCCAAATTTTGTATCAATTTAAATTACATGTGTTTGGAAAATCATGCAGATTCATTGGCCTGTGAGGATTAAAAAGGGATCTGGTGAGTTTAAGCCTGAAAACCTTGTAGGCACAGATATAGCTAGCACATGGAAGGCAATGGAAGCACTCTACGACTCGGGTAAAACCCGAGCTATTGGCGTTAGCAATTTCTCTGTGAAAAAACTCGGCCATCTCCTGGAAATAGCAAGAATCCCGCCAGCTGTCGACCAGGTCGAATGTCATCCTTTTTGGCAACAGGCAAAACTGCATGAATTTTGTAAATCTAAGGGAGTTCATCTATCTGTGAGTTATATATAGTAATCTTCATTTGCTTCTTCAAAAAAAAAAATCGATTTTTTTTTCTTCATGCATACATGTAATAATAATAATAATGGCTTGTATGTCTATTTGTTAGGGTTATTCACCATTGGCTTCTCCTGGGTGGCTCAAGAATGAATTCCTTCATCACCCTGTTTTAGTTGCTACTGCGGAAAAGCTAGGTAAGACGACTGCACAGGTGGCGCTTCGGTGGGGACTCCAAACGGGACATAGCGTGCTCCCGAAGAGCTCAAACGAATCGAGGATCAAGGAGAAATTTGATGTTTTGAATTGGTCAATACCAGATCACTTATTAGCCAACTTTTCTGGGATTGAACAGGCAAGTTATTCATATTCCAATCCTGTCTGAATTATTTATTTGTCCTAATTAATTTATTGAGATAACATTTGTTTGTTTGTGAAATGCAGACAAAACTTGTTAGGGGTTCTGAGTTTGTCCATGAGATATATACTCAGTGAATACACAACTCTTGAAGAGCTTTGGGATGGAGAGATCTGAGGATTGCTGATCAATTGTATAAGTGGGATATTAACAAAATAAATATATAATTGTCGGATTTTCGTTTTATTCATAAACATAAAAAAAAATACCAATATGTTCGCATGTATGATAGGACATATACAATAGACGTCGGATTTTTCATTTTTGTTTAAAGCATCAAAGTAATTTATAAATTAAACTTTGATAAAAAAAATAAATTGATAATATTAAATTAAATATATAGTTTTTTATAAGAAAAAAAAACTAATCGTCGCCTGAGAGATTCGAACTCTCGCGGGGAAACCCCATGTACTTAGCAGGCACACGCCTTAACCACTCGGCCAAAGCGACAGCTACATGAAGATTTTTGTACACTACTAGACATTATAACATAACAATAATCTAAAGGCAATCATTATCTAAAGGGATGATAGAATCTAAAGCTACGCGAACGTCGAATCATTTATATACTTGTTTTCCAAGAAAGAAGCTTCTTCTTGATTGTGAATGCAAAACCCTAAAAACCCTAGACTCCTACACTTGTAAAATAAACAACCAATTATTATAACGCCCATAAACGAAACAATGGCTATGTCTTATATGATCCGCAGAGCTTCTTCTGCAGTTATTTCCAGTGCAATTCGTCCAATTGCATCTTCAAAAACCATGCCTGCTGGATCCATCAACAACGCGATCTACAGCGGTACCAACAATTTCTGTACGGACTCCATGAAAAAGAAGCTGCTCAATGAAAAAATCCTCACAGCCTTGAAATCTGAAATCGAATCGGAGGAGAAACATCAACATATGCACGTGCTCCCGGTCCCACCGCCCGATTTCCCTTTCACAATGGAACACGGTTATTTCTGCGGTAACGAGAGGATCACCCTGAAAAGGGATTTCAACGGAGAGAAAATCGAGTTTGTTGCGGAACATTTCTACGATCGCGAATCGGACATTTATGACGGCGACGTAAGATCGGAGACCGATGGTTCTATTCAGGCGTCGTCTGTCGAGGTGGACGTCAGCATCTCGAAACCGAGTGGACGAAAGATTATGCTTCAGGCTACCGCTGCTTCGTATGAGGTCTCGGCTAATGAAATTTGGGCAGGGGAGGAATCTGCCACAGATGAACAACTTCTTGGACCCTACCTCGTGTATTTCTTCTTTTTTTTTTTCTTTTTTTATATATTAAATTATTTTCCTTCTGCAAATTAAATCATATGCGATTATTTAATTAATGTAATGGATTTGTACATGCATGCATGCAGGGGTGTGGATGAAGAAGATGAAATGGAAAATGGTTTGAGAGAGTATCTTGAAATAAGAGGGCTTAAGAAAAGTTATGTTCCATTCCTTGCCAAGTACATGGCCGCCAAATCCAAACGCCGCCCTCTCCTTGTGCTGCAAAAGACCATGGATTTTCTCCAACACTGCAATTAATTAATATCAGTTTTTTTTCTTTTTATTGTTTAATTAGGATTTGACATATTATAAACCAACCCTAGGTTTTTTTTTCCTTTCTTTGGCTTGAATAAAGTTTTTCAGATTAATTAATGTTGCGAATTTAGTAATTTGCAAATTTAACATGTTTGCTCTCTCTCTCTCTCTCTCTCTCTCTCTCTCTCTCTCTCTCTCTCTCTCTCTCTCTCTCTCTCTCTCTCTCTCTCTCTCTCTCTCTCTCTCTCTCTCTCTCTCTCTCATCAATTTAGGTGGTGTTTGCAAAAGAATACTTAAATAGAAAGTTAGGGATTGTCAGTTAAGTTGGTTATAAGTGATTATTTATAAAAGTTGACGGTGTTTGTAAATTGGCTGGAAAATCAACTTATTGGCATAAAAACATCATACGTATTTTTATGATGTTTTTTTTTGTCGAAAACATGAGCATTAGCTAAAACTTAATCTAGGGTTTTGTCGGAACCCATTTAATCTAGGAATTTGTCGGAACCCACTGTGGTGGTTTTAAGCAATATTTTTTCCGTCTATATTAACAAATTATAGCTTTAAACTGGTTTTCTTAAGAGAAGTAAAAAAAAGAGTTCATTTTGTTAACACCTAAAAAAAGATTATGATTAAAAAAAAGAGTATAATCTGTTTGCAAAAGCTTTTGCAAACACCACCTTAATAGTTCCCGACGATTGATTTTCGTGAAGTGTAAAATTTTATCTTCAAATACCATGCAATTTATTCTACTATAATTAAATTTGACATGTATTTACTTAATTGATATTATTTTTCTTGAAACACCCCTAAAAGAATATTCAGTGGCATATTTCCTTTAGGTCTAGAAACTCCTCATAAGCAACCATAATCACAAATTCCGAAAAAAATGTTGTGTATATACTAATTTCCAATTTAATTAACATGTCTGTGTTTAGAAAATAATTAAACATTTTAATAAGTTTACATATCCAATTTGAACACTACATTTTCGGCTTTAAAAACTCGATATGGCTCGTAATAATAGGAAACGATAATAATTAATAATTAATAACTCTAACTTGAAACAAATGAAAAATAAAAATAAAAATAAAAATAAAAATAAATTAAATATGTTATTATTTAAACAAATAAAATCATTAATAAGTAAAATGGATGGTGCATGATAGAGTCTTATGCTTGTTTTCCAAGAAATAGGTTTCTTGATATATTGATTGTGAATGCAAAACTAATTAAAACCCTAAAACCTCTCCTAAAACCCTAAAACCTCTCCTGGAACCCTAAAACAAGTTGCCCTAATAATGGCTATGTCAATGTCTTGTATGGTTCTTCGCAGAGCTTTTTCTACAGTTGCTCCTCGTGCCCTTCGTACGATTCCTTCTCCGAAAATTCTCTCTTCGGCAGTTAGTAAGATGGATATCTCTTCTTACAGTGCCCACCATTTCTGTACGGACGCCAAGAAGATTAATCAAGTTGATCAGAAACTAATCAAAGTCTTGAAATCCCGAATCACACCCCGCGATCGATCAGCCGTGGCGAAAGCTGTGAGTCAAGTTCTGATTAGAATTAGATTAAATTATTTTTCGTTGATTTATTTATTTATTTAATTGAATAAAACAGATGCCGCCGGTTCCAACTGGTTTCCCTTTCACAATCAAAGACGTTAACTATTTCAATTCGATCAATCTAAAAAGGGAGCTCGACGGAGAGGAAATCGATGTCGACGTACACCTTCCCGCTTCGGTTGAATACAACAGCATAATCGGCGATGAAAGCGAAAGCGATGGTGGTTCTGACGTCAGCTCATCCGAAGAAGAATACTCAACCGATAGTGATCGGAAAGAAGAATCAACGGCTGATACTTTGCCAACCGTTCTTCTACAAGTTAAAATCATGAAAGAAAACGGAAAAGGGCTTAAATTTGATGCTTCTGCTACTTCTGATGATATTAGGGTTACCCAGGTTACGGTGATGGAGCCTGATCCGGATTATCCTGAATATCCGCACCGTTTTGGACCGTATACCCTGTAATTTTTTATTTCATTTTTAATGTGTGTTTTTGTTTTTTTGAGGCTTATTATTATTTTTTTATTTTATTTTCAATATCTTTTTTTTTTTGTATAGGGAGGAAGGCAGTGATTTGCAATCTGCTTTGGGAGAGTTTATTGAAAAGAAAGGGGTTGAGAAAAAATATGTTGAGTTTCTATACAATTACTTGTTCAGGAACGACGACCGGCGCGAGGTTCTTATGGTGGATAAAATGGAGAATTTTTTCGACGAATGAAGAAGACGACAAGAAGACGACGTGCATATTTATTAATTAATTAATTATATATTTTTAATCAGCTCGAGAATTTCGAATATTGTTTGAGCATCTTTTCTTCATTTGCATCTCTTAGTTTTCTTCTGTATTTGAAGAAAGCTCAAATTAGGTTTTAATTAGGATGTCTCAATTGTTTACTCCAATTTAATTATGTGAATCCATCATTGGTTTTATTTAATTTGAGTTAAATGATTTTATTTACTTCACTCAATATATATCTTATCTATCCCATCTAATATACTCCTCTCAACAAAAAATTAAGAAGAAACTTCAATTTTGAAGAGAAACAAGTTTATTTATGGGTTTTTATATTTCTATTTTAATTAAAGTTAACATTTATCTACTTAACTTATGTCACTTTCTTTGTGAATCTTGCCAACCTAATGTGTCACAAGCCCCTACTATTTAGTCACTAAAACTTTATAACGGTAACCAAACGAGCCCTTAGTTTTTAACGGTAACCAAACGAACCCTTGTAAGTAAACCCCAAATGATCATAGACTTTGGAAAATGTGCGTATGAATCCCCATTTCCAATTTAACATGTTTTTTGTGTTAATTTGTGAGTTTGTGTCAATTGACCCAAGTTCGAATCCTCTTGCTAGGTCAAACAAACTTGTCACACACAGTTAACCTAATGTGGTTTACGTCTCTCATATGGTTTGCAAATTATTATACGAGTGTAGGTTTACTCAGTGCACCTATACGACTAGACACGGCCCCGGGTCGGGTCGGGTCCGGGTCCGGGTCGGACCCGCCGGGTCCGGGTCCTACTTTTTCGGGACCCGAAACCGACCCGCATGGGTCCGGGTCCGGGTCCGGGTCGGGTCCACTCGGGTCCGTCCGGGTCCGGGCCGGGTCCGGGCCGGGTCCGGGTCCAAACCGGTTCTTGATTTTTTTTTTTTTTTTTTTTTTTTTTTTTAATTTTATTTTCACATATAAAAAAAAAGAAAAAAAAAAAGATAAATTTAAAGGACTTGAGCTTAGTTTTAAATTCAAAATTATAAATTTTAAATTTAAAACTAAGTTGCCTACGTATCCGGTTTGGAATCAAAGTCCACGTAGTTCTCTTACCTTTACTTACCTTTTTAGTCGTCGCTTGTGCCGCCGGGTGAAGTTGTATTCCCACCTTCTGTAGGAACATATTTATCATCATCGTCGTCGTCTTTGTCGATGTGATCATCTTTGTGTCTGTAGTCGGTTTTCGTCCAATCTCCCAAAAGCATTTGATTTTCGAAATTGTCGGCACCGAGATTGCTTCTTGTTGGATCCAATACTCTACCGGCTACACTAAAGGCGGATTCGACCGCAACAGTGGAGACGGGGCAAGCGAGAACATCCTTGGCAATACGTGCCAAAATTGGAAACGATGAACTTTTTGACTTCCACCACGCTAGTATGTCAAAATCTGTACTTTCTGTGGAATCAAATCTAACAGTTAAATAACTCTCAAGTTCCAATCGTTGATTGGAACTTGAACTTGAGGATGAGGACCTTGGGCGCTTGAATCGCTCATGCAATAAACGTTGGGCCGCCAACATAGTAGATGTATCCGTTGTTGAAGTAGGATTGTTATTTGGAACATTAGATGTTCCAGATATACTAGCATATTCATCATAAAGTTGATTTAATAATGTAGTCGAGGTGCTAACAAGAGTAGGTACGTTAGGAAGTGGAGGGCAATCAATCAATGATATATCCTTAGACAAATTATCGTAATATAATTGTAGCATATCAGATAATAGATCAAGCCTAAGTCTAGGATCTAAAATTGTAGCAACCAAATATAGTTCAGGAATATTCATATAATATTTGCAGAATATTCATAACAGGAAAACCAATTATTTTTTTTTCAAGTTTCCATGCACGATTGATCCAATGACATGTGACACCCATATAGTCATTACGACCCCAATGATCACTCCAAATATCAGAACAAATGGAAACTTTGTTGTCTAGCATAAGAAATTCTTGTACTAATTCAAGTTTAAGTCGAGAAACCAAGTGCTTACGAAAGGTCCCATGCCCATCGCCCTTTTTCCACGCGTATGATTTAGGTGCACCCTATATATTAAATTAAAAAACTATTAATACATTTGCTAAATTAAATAGACAAATAAATAAAAAATAAAAAATTTGAGTCCGGGTGGACCCGAGTTTATAGCCGTTGTAATTTAAAAAAAAAAAAATTTGAAATTTTCGGGTGGACCCCAGTTTTATAGCCGTTGTAATTTAAAAAAAAAAAAAAAATTTTTTGAATTCCCGGACCGGGTCCGGGCCGGGTCCGGTTCGGGTCCGGTTTATAGCCGGTGTATTTTTAAAATTTTGAAAAAAAAATATTTTTTTATTCGGGTGGACCCGACGGGTCCTCGGGTCGGGTCCTCGGGTCCGGGTCCTCGGGTCCACCCGCCGGGTGGACCCGTCGGGTCTCGGGTCCTAAATATCGGGACCCGAAACCGACCCATATATTTTCGGGTCCGGGTCCGGGTCCATGGTCAACGGGGCGGGTCCGGGGCGGGGCGGGTCGGTCGCCGGGTCGGGTCCGGGTCGGGTCCGGGTCAGACCCGACCCGTGGCCATGTCTATATACGACTGGTTGTCTGATTCCTTCATTACCACAAAAAACATATATATTTTGAAAGATTTTAGTAGATGACGTAATAATATATGAAACAATGACAAATAAAAAAGATTAAAAATTGTTATAATTTAAACAAATGAAATCACTAATAATAATTAAAAGGGAGTATCGGCACGCTTGTTTTCCAAGAAACAAGAATCTTGGTTGTGAATGCAAAACTAATTAAAACCCTAATTAAACCTCTCTTAAAACCCTAAAACCTCTCCTGAAACTCCTAAAACAAGTTGCCCTAAAATAATGGCTATGTCAAGGTCTTGTATGATTCTCCGCATAGCTTTCTCTACAGTTGCTCCTCGTGCCCTTCGTCCAGTTTCATCTCCGAGAATTCTCTCTGCTGCTGCAGTTAAGATGGATATCTCCTCTTACAATAATTCCCACCATTTCTGTACGGACGCCAAGAAGAACCCACTTCATCAAAAAATCGTCACAGCTTTGAAAACCCAAATGAAAACCCCCAAAATAATAGCCATGAACAAAGATGTAAGTTCTCGATTAGTCTCTTTTAATTTTTTATTTTAAATCGATTCTTTTCGGGTTTTGATTTTTTTTTTCTTATCAATCAACCAGATTCCTCCAGTCCCAGCAGATTTTCCTTTCACAGTTAAAAAATTTCATTTTTATTATGATCATGGTTGCCTGGAATTAACAAGAGAGCTTGATGGTGAGCGAATCGATGTCATGGCATCGATTCCCTATAACCTAAGAAAGAGCACAAACATGGATGTAGAAGGCATCTTATTGGCAAAATCAACGGCTGATATTGCGCCATCTGTTCATCTAAAAATGAATATCTCCAGAGAAAACGGGAAAGGGTTGGATTTTGAGGTTTATGCTTCTTCTGATGATATTAGGGTTACTCACTTGTCCGTGAATGAGCCTGCTCCCGATTCCGATTCTGATTCTATTATTAGGGTTGGATCTTATGAAATGTAATATTTTCTCTAGTATTTTTTTTTTTAATTTGGCAAAAGAACTCAAATATATATGATTGCAAGTATTTGTGTGTTTTTTAATTGAGACTAATTTTAATTTCTTTTTTTATTTTTTAATTTGTACAGGAAAGATGGGAGTGATTTGCAATTGAGTTTGAATGAGTTTGTCGAAATGAGAGGGATTGAGAAAAAATATGCTGAATTTTTGTTCCAGTACATAATCAGGAGTTACGGACGGCGCCCTTTGCTTGTGCTGGAAAAACTCGAGAATTATTTCAACGAGTGACTATACTTACCAACTAAGTGTAGTGATCTTAATCACAATTTGGAGCTTTCAATAATTACTCGTCCATTTTATGTTGCGACCGTCTCATCTTGTTCATGTTAACTTCAATTTATGTTATTATTTTTTTACGGTCGATTGACATTTTATAACTATGGCATTTTTTAATTTGTTACCATTTTTCAATAGTTTTGTTTGTCTGTAGAAATAAGGGGTAGATGTAATTATCCAAACAGGAGGGGGGTTTTTGTAATTTGACCATACCTCAGGGGGTGTTTGTAATTTACCCGTAGAAATATTTAATCATTCTATAGACTATAGTAGTTCTCGTATGTCGATTTAATTCAAGTGTAAGGGTCGTAATAATTTACGAAAACATTAAAAACTGAATACAAATGGAGAAGTTAAATTTGCTGTAATTTAAACCGGGTTTATTGCACCGTGCATCACTATAGTATATACTATGATTAATTTTTTTTTTTTTAGCAAAATACCCTAAAAATTAACTAAATTCAATTGAAAAACAAAACATTGATAATGTGAAAGGTTTAATTGATTAGGTACATCGTCGATCCAAAATTCAAGTGAAATTGGACCAAAAATACCAAATTAATAAAGTTACGGCATGTGAAATGAAAACATGACAAGTTAAAGGACCAAAGCTTCCAATAAGCTAGGATTAAAAAGGGAGGATCTTTTGAGTTCAAGCCTGAAAACCTTGTAGCCACAGATATATCTAACACATGGAAGGCAATGGAAGCACTCTACGACTCGGGTAAAACCCGAGCGATTGGCGTTAGCAATTTCTCTGTGAAAAAACTCGGCCATCTCCTGGAAATAGCCGGAATCCCGCCAGCTGTCAACCAGGTCGAATGTCATCCTTTTTGGCAACAGGCAAAACTGCATGAATTTTGTAAATCCAAGGGAGTTCACATATCTGTGAGTTATATATAGTAATCTTCATCAGCTTCTTAAAAAAAAAGATCGATATTTTTTTTTCTCTTCATGCATATATAGTAATAATGGTTTGTAAGTCTATTTGTTAGGGTTATTCACCATTGGCTTCTCCTGGTTGGCTCAAGAATGAATTCCTTCATCACCCTGTTTTAGTTGCTACTGCAAAAAAGCTAGGTAAGACGACTGCACAGGTGGCGCTTCGGTGGGGACTCCAAACGGGGCATAGCATACTCTCGAAGAGCTCAAACGAATCGAGGATGAAGGAGAACATTGATGTTTTGAATTGGTCAATACCAGATCACTTATTAGCCAACTTTTCTGGGACTGAACAGGCAAGTTATTCATACTACAATCCTGTCTGCACTACAACAAAAAGTCCCTATCGAGACACAGGAAAGTGTCCCAATATGGTGTTTATTGGGACATTTAGAGTTTTTGGGGCAATTATTATAAGTGTCGCATGTATGTGTGTCGCATTAAGTTGGGGACACTTAAAATGTCCCTATATCATACCTTATTGGGTCACTTAAATACGTCTTATTGACCTCCTTACAAGATACAAATAAGTGTCCCAAAATCTAAATTACGTATAAACTAATTAACGCTTTGGGATACTTACTTGTGCCTTCAAAACATATATGCAATATTTACATGCGTCTCAAAAATTTATATTAGGACACTTATAAATGTCAATCTAAAACTAATGATAAAATCAAAGTGTCCTATAAGATATTATATTAGGACATTTATAAACAAAAATAAAATGACAATTTCTGATCCAACAACCTTATAATCAAAGCACAAATCCACCAATATTACATATATAGTGATAGTAGAACATAATTCATGTTCTCAAATAAAATCATTAAAATTCCCAGTCAATTACATTTAGTCTGATGAGATGGCAACAAAAATACAACTAATATTCAGTTGCAACCTACAACAGACAAGAGTCATGTGGATAACTCGCTCACAACTAATACAAGAGTCGTCTCGATAACTACTCGCACACTGCCAAGTTGTTTTCTTCCTTTCAAGGTTTGCTCTTCCCTCGTGAGTCTAGCTTTTTCTCCATATTCTAATCTTTAAAATCAGTCTGTTACAATATCACACAGAGGAGTGAGGACAATTAGAAAGTACAATAAATACACTAAACCTGTTAAAAGACATAAAGTTTCCTTAAGGTATACATTTAATACCACTTGTACTTACTTTCATATTTTGCCATCATTCCAAGAATCCTATATCCTTGTTGTAAGATGATGCATTCAATTTCATCTTTCTTAACCATTTTCGTAATATGAAGCCAAGACCAAACGGAAAAAAATCACACTTCGAATGATTAGAAAATTAAGTATGTAAAAGAAAGAAAAGCAGTTAACATTCCTTGTAAAGTGTATAGATGAGATCTGAAGATATTAAGTGCTCCCGCTGAAAGATAATAAAAATAACACAGTAATGCAAATCGAGTGCCCAATTTAAAGCGGCATCTACGGTTTCCTGCAAAAGAACATAATATTTTGAACTCTATTTGCTGGAATATTATTGACGGGAGAAAAAATTACCACCTGCTATCCTATGCCAGAAAGTTGGAACTCGCGTGTAGCTTCGACAGCTCGACATCTACTAGATTTACATTGTGAGAAACCTTCAAATATTGAAGTTGGTTAGTGAAACCACAAAATCATTCTGAAAGTTATGAGAAACAATTGATTTCAGAAACATCCACAAACTTGAGAATTCTTTCAATTTATTTTTTTACTAGAAATGACTAATTTCAGCACTTCCAGACTATAAAAATAACACACATAAACATATTTACACATAGAATAAAATATAAACTAGAAGAGGCAAAATATTACTCTAGAAGAATTTTTGGAGAAAAATGAGCAATTACCAAAGTTTGTTTTCTTCCCACAGTGTGCTAAATCAACACCCTCTGTTTCGTCCCTTCATTCGACTCCTTCAAGTAAATTCGTTGGAAAGCTGGAAATAGATGTTATGATGTAACAACTAAATATGAAGAACTATATATATAACAATATACTTGAATACTAAATGAAAGTTTATTACTTCGTGCTAGATGCAAGTAGATCCATTAGGTATTAAGAAGGAACAAAGTTAATATTAGGTAGAACGTAGAAAGTCCTTCAATTTCTCTATAAGATTATGTGATTTGCTAATAATTTTAGTTTGCTATGAATATTCTCAAATCTCACATAATAATAGTATTATCATAGGCAAAGGGATTAAAGGAAAACAAATACCAATAATGGACCTCTTGAAAATGACTTTTCAATTTGTTTTGTTTGCTTATTTTACTGGTGGTGGCTGGAATTGTACTTACGCTTGACAAACAAAATGAAAAGAGAGATAAATCTGCCCCTATTTCCCATCATGGCCCTGTTTGAATGATGAAAGCCATAAAAATCTCTGCCTATAACAATTTGTATTCATCATTGATTAGCTTAAACTGTAATGGAATATATATTTCATCATTTGAAAATTAAGTTACCACTCTATAAGTAGATAACGCTCCCTCGAGCCTTCCCCTTTATGAACAGTCATAGGACTTCAATTTTCATCTGTTATAAAAGAAACGCAGAGAGCCCACATACATAAGATAAGAGTTGAAACAAAGCTACCAACTAAACCCTCGACTACGCAAAATTGAAAGATTACCATTGGAAACTACAAGAAATTGAAAGCAGACATAATTTCAAGCGGCACACACACTACAACAAAATTTTCGTAATGATTAGGAATAATTAAAATTGAAAAAAATTGATATGCCTAAATTGATTAAATCGCATACGCTTCGTTTCTGATTTAGAATTAGGGATCCAAATAACTGAATTAATAGTAAAAATTGAAATGGAAGAGAGAGAGAGAGAGAGAGAGAGAGAGAGAGAGAGAGAGAGAGAGAGAGAGAGAGAGATTTTTACCTCAGATCACGGAATGCCGTCGAAGAGAAATTGAGTTTGGCTGATAATTTGTGAAGTTAGAGAAGACCCAAACGGGTTTAGGGTAAGAACTCAAACTGTGTGAATATAAGTTTTTAATATTTTTATTTTTATTTTTTTTCTAAAAAAAAAAAGTATTTTATTTTGAAGTGTCCCTTTAACTTTGATTTTCGGGATACATCATAGGGTATGTCCTAACATCTATTTTATGGGACATTTAATAAATAATATCCCAAAAAAAGTGTCCCAACATGTACTTTTTGTTGTAGTGCTGAATTAATTTACATTGAGAAATTTATTCATTTGTCCTAATTTAATTTATTGAGACAACAAATGTTTGTTTGTGAATTGCTGACAAAACTTATTAGGGGTTCTGAGTTTGTCCATGAGACACTAAGCGAATACACAACTCTTGATGAGCTTTGGGATGGAGTGATCTGAGGATTGCTGATCAATTGTATAAAATAAAGAATTGTTGGATTTTCGTTTTATTCATAAAAAATAAAAATAAAAATACCAAAATGTTGGTATGTATGATAGGACATATATATTGTCAATAGTTTTTGTTTAAATCATCAAAATAATTTTTAAATTAAACTTTGATAAAAAATATATTACAATTATTTTGTTTTGTACAAGATAAAATAAAAAAAAATATAATTCAATCGTCGCCTGAGAGATTCGAACTCTCGCGGGGAAACCCCATGTACTTAGCAGGCACACGCCTTAACCACTCGGCCAAAGCGACGAGTACATTTTCATTTCTGAAACAATATCTAAAGTGATGATAGAATCTTTAGCTACGCGAACGTCGAATCTTTTATATACTTGTTTACCAAGAAAGAAGCTCCTTCTTGGTTGTGACTTGTGAATGCAAAACCCTAAAAACCCTAGACTCTTGTACTTGAAAAATATAAACAACCCATTATTATCACACCCATAAACGAAGCAATGGCTATGTCTAGTATGATTAGCAGAGCTTCTTCTGCGGTTATTTCCCGTGCACTTCGTCCAATTGCATCGTCAAAAACCATGCCCGCTGCATCCATCAACAACGCAATCTTCAGCGGCACCAGCAATTTCTGTACGGACTCCAAAAAGAAGCTGCTCAACGAAAAAATCCTCACAGCCTTGAAATCTGAAATCGAATCGGAGGAGAAACATCAACATATGCACGTGCTCCCGGTCCCACCGCCCGATTTCCCCTTCACAATGGAACACGGTTATTTCTGCGGTAACGAGAGGATCACCCTGAAAAGGGATTTCAACGGAGAGAAAATCGAGTTCGTCGCCAATCATTTCTACGACCACGAAGAAGACTTCGACGGCGACGTAATAAGATGGGAACACTCAAGATCCAATGCTTCTCCGGTGTCGTCTGTTGACGTGGAAGCGAGAATATCGAAACCGAGCGGACGAATGATTAGCGTTCATGTTTCTGCTGATACGGACAATGTTTGGCCTCATGAAATTTTCGTGGGGGAAGAATCTGCTCCCGAAGAACTTTTTGGATCCTACTCCTTGTATTTCCTTTTTTCCTTATATATATATATATATATATTTATTTTTATTCTGCAAATTTAATCACATGGGATTATTTAATTATTGTTGTTGTTGTTTGAGTAATGGATTATTTGTGCATGCAGGAGTGTGGATGAAGAAGATGAAATGGCAAATGGTATGAAAGAGTATGTTGAAATAAGAGGGCTTAAGAAAAGTTATGTTCCATTCCTTGTCAAGTACATGGCCGCCAAATCCAGACGCCGCCATCTGCTTGTGCTGCAGAAAATGATGGATTTTATCCAACATTGCAATTAATTAATTTGGCACACTTTTTAGTTTTGAGTTTTTTTTATTGTTTATGATTGAAATATTATAAACCCTAGGCGTTTTTGGTTTTCTTTTTTTTTTTTTGCTTGGATTATGTTTTTGAGATTAATGTTTCTAATTTAGTAATTTGCAATTGAACATGTGTGTGCCCTTTTTTTTTAAGATCAATTTAGGTGGTGTTTGCAAAAGCTTAATTAAAAGTAAAAAATATGGATTATGAGTTAAGTTGGTTTTAAGAATTTATTTATGGGAGTTGATGGTGTTTTCAAATGTGCTGCAAAATCAACTTAAGTACAAAAAACAACAGATTCATGGCTGCTTTACAAATTATGGCTTAGAGAAGAAAAATAAAAATTAATTTTGCAAACACCTATAAATTATAATTAAAGAAAAGCTTATAATCTGTTTACAAAAGCTTTTGCAAACACCACCTTAGTAGTTTCGAGTGTCAACGAAGCGTAAAATTTCATTCTTATTAAAACCATAATAAAAAAACTCCGAAAAAATGTTGTCTATGAAGTATGAATACTACTTTCCAATTTAATTAAAATGTTTGTGTTTAGAAAATAATTAAACATTTTAATTGTTTACGTATGCCAATTTGAACACTTAATTTTCGGCTTTAAAAACTCGATATCGTTCATAATAATAGGAACAATAATAATTAATAACTCTAACTTGAAACAAATGAAAATAAAAATTAAATTAAATTAAATATGTTGTTATTTAAACAAATAAAAATCACTAATTGGTAAAATGGATGACGCATCATAGAGTCGGTATGCTTGTTTTCCAAGAAATAGGTTTATTGATTTTGTAAATGCAAAACTAATTAAAACCCTAATTAAACCTCTCCTAAAACCCTAAAACCTCCCAAAAAACTCCTAAAACAACTTGCCCTAATGGCTATGTCAAGGTCTTGTATGGTTCTCCGCAGAGCTTTCTCTACAGTTGCTCCTCGTGCCCTTCGTACAGTTCCCTCTCCAGAAATTCTCTCTGCGGCAGTTAGTAAGATGGATATCTCTTCTTACAGTGCCCGCCATTTCTGTACGGACGCCAAGAAGATTAATCTACTTGATCAGAAACTCATCAAAGCTTTGAAATCCAGAATCTCACCCAACGATCGATTAGCCGTGATGGAAGCTGTGAGTCAAGTTCTCTGATTAGATTAAATCGTTTTCGTTGATTTATTTATTTAATTTAATTTAATTGAATAAAACAGATGCCACCGGTTCCAGCTGGTTTCCCTTTCGCAATCGAAGACGTCAGCTATTATAATTCGATCAAGCTGAAAAGGGAGCTCGACGACGGAGAGATAATCGATGTTGAGGTCGACCTTCCCGGTTCGGTTAAATACACTCGCACAAACGGCGATACTGTGCCAACTGTTCTTCTACGAGTGAACATCTTGAAAAAAAACGGAAACGGGCTGAAATTTAATGCTTCTGCTACTTTTGATGGTATTAGGGTTACTGACGTGACGGTGACGGAGCCTGATCCGGATGATTCTGAATTTCCGACCCGTTTTGGACCGTATACACTGTAATTTTTTATTTAATTTTTTTTTCTCTCTAGTAATTATTATTATTATTATTATTATTATTATTATTATTATTATTATTATTATTATGTTTAATTTTTGTTATAATATTTTTTTTTTGTATAGGGAGGAAGGCAGTGATTTGCAATCTTCTTTGGGAGAGTTTATTGAAAAGAAAGGGGTTGAGAAAAAATATGTTGAGTTTCTATACAATTACTTGTTCAAGAACGATGACCGGCGCGATGTTCTTATGGTGGATAAAATGGAGAAGTTTTTCGACGAATGAAGAAGATGACATGTATATTAATTAATTAGCTCGAAAATTTCGAATATTGTTTCAGCATCTTTTCTTTATTTGCATGTCTTGGTTTTCTTCCCTAGTTTTAATTAGGGTTCTCAATTGTTTTCTCCAATTTAATTATGTGAATCCATCATTGGTTTTATTTAATTTAGTTAGATGATTTTATTTACTTCACTCAATATATCTTATCTATCCCATCTAATATACTTTTTCTCAACAAAAAATTAAGAAGAAACTTAAATTCTGAAGAGAAACAAATTTATTTATGGGTTTTTTATATTTATATTTTAATTGACTTTAACATTTGTTTACTTAATTTATATCACTTTCTTCTATCACACTTTAAAAAAATTCACAAATATAATTTATAATAATTTGATTTCCCTCATAATTCTCAAAAAGAAATGTAAAAAAATTCTCTCATAGGACAAACATTTTCTTTAGCTCTAAAAATCCTCATAAACACTTCGTTTTTTAAAGCCCTAATGAGGGATAACACCTGGTTTTCTACATTTGATGAATTTAAACCGTATATATACACACAATCACGCACACACACATGTATATAAATAATCAGATGTAACAATAATCAGGTATAACATTTAACTCAAATCTACGGTTCAAATCCGCCAATGTATAAATAATCAGGTATAACATCTAACTCGCTTAAATATTCGATCAAGACTTATAAAAATGTGCGTATGAATCCTCATTTCCAATTTAAAATGTTTGTGTTAATTAATTTTTAATAAAGATTTTAGTAAATTACGTAATAATATATAGAAAACAATGGCAAATAAAAAAGATTAAAAATATTGTAATTTAAACAAATGAAAATGACTAATAATTAAAATGGAGTATCGGCACGCTTGTTTTCCAAGAAACAAGATTCTTGATTTTGTAAATGCAAAACTAATTAAAACCCTAATGAAACCTCTCCTAAAACCCTAAAACCTCCCAATAGACTCCTAAAACAAGTTGTCCTAATGGCCATGTCAAGGTCTGGTATGATTCTCCGAAGAGCTTTCTCTACAGTTGCTCCTCGTGCCATTCGTACAATTCCCTCTCCAAAAATTCTCTCTGCGGCAGTTAGTAAGATGGATATCTCTTCTTACAATAATGCCCACCATTTCTGTACGGACGCCAAGAAAAACCCACTTCATCAAAAAATAGTCTCTGCTTTGAAAACCCAAATGAAAACCCTAGCCTTGCAGAAAGATGTAAGTTCTCTTTTAATATTTAAAATTGATTAATTGTTTTCGTATTTCTTTTTTCAATCCTGATTTGTTTTTTTGTTTTTCAAAATCAACCAGATTCCTCCAGTTCCAGCTGATTTTCCTTTCGCAATTAAAGAATTTGATTATGAATATTGTTCGGTGAAACTAACAAGGGAGCTTGACGGGGAGACAATCGATATCCGGGCATCAGTTCACCCACGTCTTCGAAATACCAGCAACACTTATGACGACAGATTATTTACAGAATCAACGGCTGATATTGCGCCATGTGTCAGTCTAACTGTGGACATCTCCACAGTAAACGGAAAATTAGAGTTGCGTTTTGAGGTTGATGCTTCTTATGATGATATTAGGGTTACTTCCTTCTTGGTGGACGAGGCTGCACCCGATTCCGATTCCGATTCCGATTCCAATTCCTATACCCGTGTTGGATATTACCAAGTGTAATGTTTTTTCTTTCTTCTCCTCTCTAGCAAATCAATTTAGTTTGGCAAAAGTAATTAATATACTTATGCATTGTGCGAGTATTTTTGTGTGTTGTTGTTTTTATTTTTTATATTTGATTTGTACAGGAAAGATGGCAGTGATTTGCAATTGGGTTTGAATGAGTTTGTCGAAACGAGAGGGCTTGAGAAAAAATATGCTGAATTTTTGTTCAAGTACATAGTCGGGAATTCCAGCCGGCGCCCCTTGGTTGAGCTGGAAAAACTCGAGAATTATTTCAACGAGTGAAGATCGATTTGCTTTATTAATTGTAGTGAAACTAAATTAGGTTTCGAACTACTTTCAATTATTACTTGTCCGTTTTATGCTGCCGTTGTTTCGTCTCGTTCATTAGTTAACTTCAATTGATGTTATGAAATTTTGTTCATCACTATGGCCTTTTGTCGATCTCCATAACTTATTCTGTTGTCATTATGCTGAAAATCCGAAAATCCCAAAATATTTACGGTTTAGTCTTCTAACTTGTCATGTTTCAATTTTACACGCATTAACTTTCAAAATATAGTATTTTTGCATGATTTTTTTCTTTAATTTATTACGCAACAAGTAAACTAAACATCCATATAAATAATTTTTGATGAGTTTTTATATTAGCTGTGATATGCCTAATTGGGCCAACCCAATGGGCCTACAATTTCTTTACCTACTGGGCTACGAGTCCAATATCGAAGACTAATATCACCGATGCCCAAACACCTTCAAGTAAGGCTTGGGCCCAACAAAGCAAACCCAACCCAATAAACGACATATAAATAGAGGTTTTCCTCATTTTATTAAGGTACGTCCTATTAACTGAGCAATACGATAATATGTATTCTCTGGACTATTTCTATGATCAGCACGTCTGACTTGAGCGTCGGAGGGGTTTCCGCCGGATCAACCCCCGGCTTAGTTCATGTGTGTTCTATGATCGCAGGTACCTCAGGATCATCAAGTTGTCAAGCTACTGATCTGCTTTGCTCTCCCTGCTCATTTTCTACACCACCCTAGGTGAGCTATATTTTAGCATCATCATTTTGGCGCCGTCTGTGGGAACGATGCAAACCAGATCACGTAGCCAACAAGATCCTCCTGAGGCGTCTGCTCGGAGAGAAAATGACACAGCTAACGACCTCCCACCTCGTGGAGGCTCTGGCTTGTCACCTCCTCCACGTCCCATGGATCCGCCTCGCGAGGTTCAGGTGATCCCCCCTCGGGACCAACCACTCGCCGATCCACCACTCCCTGCTCCTCGAATGGTTCAAATAACCGAGGATGCGCTTCAACGCATGATAGCAAAAGCTTCAACTCGCGCTGCCATAGAGGCCGTGACCCAATATATCGCCACGATGGGAGCAAATGCTCCCAACGCGATACCAGCACCTGCTCCACATGTGGAGCCACCTATGGCACCACCGCCATCGACTCCCTGGGGGCTTACATATGCCCCCAAAATATTTCGCTCGCCAAGGGTTATCGACTCCCTGGGGGCTTACATATGCCCCCAAAATATTTCGCTCGCCAAGGGTTATCGACTCCCTGGGGCTTACATCGCCCCCAAAATATTTCGCTCGCCAAGGGTTATCGACTCCCTGGGGGCTTACATCGCCCCCAAAATATTTCGTTCGCCAAGGGTTATCGACTCCCTGGGGGCTTACATCTGCTCCCAAAATATTTCGTTCGCCAAGGGTTATCGACTCCCTGGGGGCTTACATCTGCTCCCAAAATATTTCGTTCGCCAAGGGTTATCGACTCCCTGGGGGCTTACATCTGCTCCCAAAATATTTCGTTCGCCAAGGGTTATCGACTCCCTGGGGGTCACATCGCCCCCAAAACATTTCATTCGTCATAGCAGGAGCCAACGCTCCTCCTCGTGAGGCCCCACTGGGTCCTCAACATGATCAATTTCTACTTACTTCTCGAACGGTTCAGATAACCAAAGAAGACCTTCAGCGTATGATCACGGAAGATTCAACTCGTGCTGCCTCTGAATCAGTGGCACCATATATCGCCAAGGTGGGGCATCTCACCCCAGTGGTTCGTGATCGCCTCATCCTAAATGGGGGGCTATCCCATCCTAAAGTTGGGCATCACATCTCAAGGGTGGTACATCCACTTACCTTTCAACCCCAAGGGGTTTCACATCCCATCAAGTGTTTCACGTCCCTACTTCAAAAACAGAAAAAATGGTATGACGCGCACGCGCGAACCAATGGCACAACCATGCGCATCCTCCTCAGACCATAGGTCTCGAACGCCTCATCCTACAGTGGGCAGTTATCCCCATCCTAAGGTTGGGCATCACCCTTACCTTTCAACCCTAAGTGGGTTCACATCCCATCTCAAGGAACGAGGATAATCTCCCTACTCAAAAAATAGAACATCCCGAAGGGGGTGCACATCCGATCTCAAAGAACGAGGATAATCTCCCTACTCAAAAAATAGAACATCCCCAAGGGGGTGCACATCCGATCTCAAGGAACGAGGATAATCTCCCTACTCAAAAAATAGAACATCCCCAAGGGGGTGCACATCCCATCTCAAGGAACGAGGATAATCTCCCTACTCAAAAAATAGAACATCCCCAAGGGGGTGCACATCCGATCTCAAGGAACGAGGATAATCTCCCTACTCAAAAAATAGAACATCCCCAAGGGGGTGCACATCCGATCTCAAGGAACGAGGATAATCTCCCTACTCAAAAAATAGAACATCCCCAAGAGGGCGCACATCCGATCTCAAGGAACGAGGATAATCTTCCTACTCAAAAAATAGAACATCCCCAAGGGGGTGCACATTCCATCTCAAGGAACGAGGGTAATATCCTATTCAAAAAATAAAACATCCCCAAGG